>NC_090268.1:244502244-244805274 GCF_040414725.1 Anabrus simplex
TATTGTACTACCTATTCAATACAAACCACGTGCTACGTGGGTGAAATTTACATAATACTATGTACACTTTTTAGCAACATGTTTCGCCCCTTGTTAAGGGCATCATCGGCCCGTAGGTAACCTTAAGGTCAAAAGTCAGAATCATTAACCAATCATACAAGGGATACACTGAAAATATGTTACACTTTAAAAACATCTTAAGTTAACAAGCTACAATTATAATATAGAAAAATGCCCAATACAAACTAAGAGTATTGAGAATAAATATAAAAGGAATACACTGATAATATGTTACACTTTAAAAAACATCTTAAGTTAACAAGCTACAATTATAATATAGAAAAATGCTTATTACAAACTAAGAGTATTGAGACTATATAGTGTCTGAACTCACGGGAAATAAATTTAAAAGAATGTAAATGAAAACTAAAAGAATTTTTTTTTAACGAAGACCATGACTTTGCAGGTCTTGGGCCAGTAACAGTCGTGATAAAGATTGTAATCTTCTTTGGGTATAATAATCCCAAGAATTCTGTATCTGAACTTGATACATAAACAACGTCCAACAGTTACAAACAACAGCTAGAGATCGAGAATAATTTAGGTAAGTTGACTGTTGTGATTAAAATGCTGTAACATTTGAAAAATGATCGTATGTTTTTTGTCGCGTAAAGCGGTGTTGTAAATCCAAGTTCAGGCTGGTGCATAATTGTTGAATTGTGTCCTGACGTTACGAACAGTCATGTGTGAATATTCTTACTTGTAGAATTGATTAATAGCCTTTGGGAGGGATATTGTCTGTAATTAATTAAAAGAGAAGTTAAAATTAGTATTTTGAAGCATGCGTAATGATAAGAAACTTCAGTAGTTGATATGTCAATTGAGAGATTTCTTTTTTTTTTTTTGCTAGGGGCTTTACGTCGCACCGACACAGATAGGTCTTATGGCGACGATGGGATAGGAAAGGCCTAGGAGTTAGAAGGAAGCGGCCATGGCGTTAATTAAGGTACAGCCCCAGCATTTGCCTGGTGTGAAAATGGGAAACCACGGAAAACCATTTTCAGGGCTGCCGATAGTGGGATTCGAACCTACTATCTCCCGGATGCAAGCTCACAGCCGCGCGCCTCTACGCGCACGGCCAACTCGCCCGGTGAGAGATTTCTTACTTGGCAAGGTAGTGCTAAGTAGAACTGACTGTTCCAGCATCTCCTGCCTGACTAACATTTCTACTCCTGGTGTTATACTTGTGCGGTAAAGGAGGGGTGGGGTGTAGAGGAAGGGAGGGGTTATGTTGATCTTTAAGTGCCTGTGTCGTTACTAGAGGGGCGTTAACAGATATAGTGTAGGTAGACCTGATGTTTGGTTTGGTGGATGAAACATTTGGGTAAGGGGATTTAAAAAGATACAGGATTTTATTCTGGTGTGAATTCGCGATGCGTATAAAGGAAAGATAACTGCCTGATGTCGCTAATCCAGAAATGATCCGTGCTGCTTGGCACCGTGCATGTAAAAATTTGAAGGTTTATTACACTAAATTTCAAGGTAACTACAAACACGGCCTTTCCGGCGAGTCACATCATGTTTGTTAAGAGACAGTTCCATTTCCTTTTGTTTTCTTATATTGTGCTAAATGTAAAATGTTCAACTCCTTTCGGTAGTAAATCTAAATCATAATTTTACCCCTTGGGGCTGTCTCCTAGATCTGCTTCATTTTAGCGTATTCCCATTTAGAACGGGTACCTTTTCTCAGAAGTGTTTCTGAGGAGGCTGCCTCCTGAATGAGCTCTGCACTAAGATAATGATTTTAAATTTCGTGTTTTCCCTTCTGTGTATATTCTTTCTGACAGTATAATGTTACTTAAGTTTTATTCTTTCTGACAGTATAATGTGACTTAAATATTGCACCATGAAACTTGAACATTCTGTGAGATGTTCCTTCCTAAAGTTATGTAAAGTAGCGTCCCTGAATTTGAACATTCTGGGTAATTTTTCGTTGTTATTTTTATAACCATTTTGAGTTTTAAAAGTGTAATTTTGTTCGATCAAATTTGCATGTTATTTCCATCTAAATTATTAAGTAAACTGTATACTGAATTTGAATCACCATTGATTTTGCTTCTTCAGCACTGCCAATACCTTCCACAACCTGGATATGGTCCCACCGCTTTCCACTATCCTTTCCTTAGCTGTCATGTTGCTTAACCTGATCATTACTCTTTGTTGTTTTCTTGTGAAAACGTGCATTTGTTTTTGATATCTTTGATTGCATCTAAACATTTTTAGTCTGCTTTAATTATTATTATTATTATTATTATTATTATTATTATTATTATTATTATTATTATTATTATTATTATTATCTTTCTTTGAATTTGTGTTTGTGTATGGAAGTTTGCAACCTAAGGTTACAAAAACGATCGTTCAAGTCAGCAGACATATCAAAATGAAGTAATTTTTTACTGAATACTGGGACAGATAATGAAAGCTGGTTCCATCATGAAATAAAAACAAAATGGCAGAGTATGACATTGGTACCATCAGTATTTGTAGGATGCTAAATAGTTTTCCCAACTTTTCAATAGAGTAAACATCAATAATACTGTGTAGTTGCCCTGTCAAACAGTGATCGTCAACCAACGGCAGTAGTTATTGTTATGAACACTGGTGCCAGACACTTTGTATCCTTTCTCCCCAAACTGCTTCCATGTAAATATATATTTAAGCTTTATAATTTCCTAAAATTTTCCAATAGAGTAGCGTCAATGATTCTTCAGACCACCACTGCTGGACGCTGCTAAAATACCCTGTAATTTTACGCACTGGTGCCGACAACTCTATCTGTAAATAAGTTGCTATAACCCCGTTTTACTCCGTATATTAATGAACATGTTTTCTCAATGAACATTGTTTCTCATTGAAATTTTAGTAACATTTACCAACATTTCTGATAGTGTAACGTCAATACTTCATATGGACCACTGCTGCTGGACACTGTCAAATACCCTGTGGTCTTACATATTGGTGCAGTCACTGCACTGCCCCATTGTTAATATGTTAAGTTATCCTTTGTAGGACATACCCTAACATTCTGATGCTGTTATCCTTCACAACTGGTAATTTACAGCCAACGGCTGATATATTGGTATCTGTATCATCAATGAACATTGTTTCTCTCATTGACTATCCCCCTCTGTAATATGTCAATATTATATCTTATATTTACAATTTAATTACAAACCTAGTACCTGATTTATGCCTTGAGGTAGTACTATGACTGATGATGCCTTCAATGAAGGGAAAAACATGTCTCATATGGAAATAAAGATAAATTCCTAATTTTTTTTTTTTTTTTTGCTAGGGGCTTTACGTCGCACGGACACAGATAGGTCTTATGGCGACGATGGGATAGGAAAGGCCTAGGAGTTGGAAGGAAGCGGCCGTGGCCTTAATTAAGATACAGCCCCAGCATTTGCCTGGTGTGAAAATGGGAAACCACGGAAAACCATCTTCAGGACTGCCGATAGTGGGATTCGAACCTACTATCTCCCGGATGCAAGCTCACAGCCGCGCGCCTCTACGCGCACGGCCAACTCGCCCGGTCCTAAATGTTTAAAAATTCTAATGTACTGAATAGGTGACAAACTATTTAGCATCCTACATATAGTATCTTCAATACGGATCAATAATGATATTTATCACTTGCACTATCAGTATTTGCCAACAATGAAGAAAGCAAAGAGTGTAATCTTTTGGGAAAATTATGTTCACCATCTTCTGGGATTTAGCAGGGTGAGTTCCAGTTGAATTTCTTAAACCTGTGATGCAGTGTGTATTTTATTGCCCCAGTATTTGTTGTGGAACTTCAATATTTACCATGCTATCTTGGGTAGGAGTTGATGTTATTGTACATGGTTGGGAAGATATTTTTTTTTTACAAGTTGTTTTACGTTGTACGGACACAGATAAGTCTTCTGGCGATGATGAGACAGGAAAGGGCTAAGAGTGGGAAGGAAGCGGCCATGGCCTTATTTAAGGTACAGCCCCTCCATTTGCCTGGTGAGAAAATAGGAAACCACGAAAAACCATCGTCAGGGCTGCCGACAGTGGGGTTCGAACCCACTATCTCCCGAATACTGGCCGCAATTAAGTGACTGCAGCTATCGAGCTTGGTTGCGAAGAGATCAGTAATACTTTTTATTTCCAAATATATTTGTTTGTATTGTTACAATATGATACTGGTACGAGCAGTGCCGAGGATGGCGCATCAGACACTGAAACCAGCTAGAGGGAAGATGTAAACTGTTTACTGATGAGTATGTATTTCACAGCAATGCAATAATTTTTTGGAAGCGTACTATTTTAATTTTAATGCTTACATCAATGACAACTTAATAAGTTAATTTTTATTTTCACATTGAAGAAATGTTCGCCACACTGTTGCAAATAAATTAGGAATTTTGATTTGGACTATTTTAATTATTTTCATGTATATGTGAGAGTATTATGTGCACCTTAAACCTGTATCAAACACAATTTAGTTTTAATTTTTTGAGTACGATAATACAAATACTGGTATTAAAAAATTCTTTGCATAACTGTCACACTACTATTTTTTCAAAAATTTGGTAAAAAAAAGTGCAACGATTATGCAGTAAAATACAGTAGTCATTTGTAACATTTGCTTGAGCTAAAGTGATCAAAACTTATGTCATAATATCCTAACCTGTTGTAATAACTCTATAGATTCTTATGATGCTCTCCATTATACAATATTGATGTTTTCTGTTTTTTGTTAAATGTTGCTTATTAATTTCAGTATAACATTTATTTATAAAACAATTTAAACATTGAGGAAGTGTGGAAATGAAATGAACTTGAAAGTTTTGAAACGTCATGTGACTGTTTCAATGATAACAATATCAAATCGAATGGACGACAAACTTAGCAGAACAGGCATACAGCTGGTCACGTATCAATAGCATGAAGCACTACCTCAGGCCTGGATAGATGCACCAAATTGCTTCAGAAGGGAGTTATACAGCTGTTGTATATTCTCCCGAGGCAAGATAAACCATGGTTGTTGCAACTGACTTCTTATATCCTGTTGACTGTTACTGGATCAGAACTGACATCTGAGGTACTCCCACATGTTATGTTTTATAGAAGACACATCAGGGCACCTTGCCGACTACAGAGAGTACTTCCCATAAGATGGAGGCAGTTCACAGAGACATCATACACCATGTGTGGATGAGCACTGTCTGGTCGAAAGATAGTAGCAAGGAACTGTCTCATGAGAGGTAACATCAGAAAGCAAGATGCTACTGATGTACCTCTGTGCCATCAGGGTCCCCTGCATCACTATCAAAAGTAACCTGAAGTTATATCCTATGACTTCCCACACCACAATGCCAGGAGTAATGCTAGAATGTCTCTTCACAATACTGGCAATGTGTGTCCTCTCCACCAAAAACCTACTGATTATGGCATCACCTCTAACAAAGTTATCTTCGCTCTACTGTCAAGAGCAGCCTATGTACAGGATGGTGAACACATAGCCTGGATGATGTTAGTCGTCGAGGTCAGTGCAGAATGATACAGTCCTGTAATTGTGTCCGGATGACAAGTACAGACATCACAGTGTTGAGCAATGATTGGCACACAACACAGTGAAACATCCTTGGAAGGGTCCGTCACGGTTGACTGGAACATTATGCTGTGTGTTCTAACATTAGGTCAGAGTGACATCTGAATGCCCAACATACTGGGCAATTGCATGAAACTATTCAGTCTCATAGTGCTCCAGAATATGGCTCCTATCAAACTCCATCAAGTACTACTAATGGTAATTCAGTCTAAAAGTCACTGTCTTTGTCCAGTGATATTCTATCACAGCACAGGCTGATGCCAACGTTTTGCACAGGCTTGATAACACAATCACTATCATTAGTATACCACCACTAATGCACTCCTGCAGCTGCTCTAGAGATCAGAGATCATTGCAACTTTAATTATTTACATACATTTCAATAGCAAGCTTATGCACTAAATGATGTCCAAAACTGGGCAATATTTCGAAGACTGGTACCAACTGAACTTATGGGTTCACTAACATCATAGATAGGTTGTCATTAATGCCAGAGCAGAAAAGCTGTATTTGAAGTGATTCAGTAACCAGGAGGATAGACTCATAACGAGTAATGAAGCATTATGTTCAAAAACCAAAAATAATTCTCGGTTTTGTGCAACCTTGGCATGTGCATGTATGGCAGCACTAACAGAAGCAGACACATCCTGCCAATGTTGTAGAGTCACACACCAGCATTAGTCCTCACATCACAGTGAGGGGAACCAGAGGACAGGATTTCAGATCACCTCTGAGCGTGATCCAGAGGACTCTAGCAGCAGAACAATATGCCCGTGACATCTTAATTCCTCATGTGTTCATCTACATCCGGCAAAATGTCTATGAACTGTCCTCTGTATCATACTGAGGTAGTCTCATTGCCAGCAAGTCCCCTGATCTGTCCCCAATATACAACATATATGGGACCAGCAGTATGTATGTCCATAGTGTCAACTCTTATCTATTACAATCATGGCAATGTCACATGACCATTAAACTGCTGGAGTTTTAGTTCATTTCTACCACTCCTAGGTACCTATATTTTCTTGTAAATAAGAGAGCATGCTGTGTGCACAATGTGTGAAAATATATGAAAATTTAATCCCTACAAGGAAAAATTTATGTTGAACTGAAAGAAAAATCCTAATTTCAATTCCCTAATTCACTTTGCCTCCTAACACTTGCAATCAGTGGGGATATGATTACTTCAGATGGTGTATCATGCAAGTACCGTATGTTTTAGATCAGGTTGTAAATGAAGTGGGCAAGTGATTCATCAATACTACAAATGTATAAATGGACTGTCTTAATGATATAAAAACCAGAAGCAACAAAAAATTACGAAAAAGATGGGCTTTTTTTTAAGAAAAGGAAGGATGGAAGCTTGTAGTTTTACACAATTGTTAATATTGTGATAATGTACATACGTATGTATGTATACCTTCTCTACTCTAATCCCATAAATCTTTCGCAGTCTCCATTGTTCAAAAAATACAAACTACAAAAAAAAAGAGGAAATTACATACATGAGTACAGCATCCTTCTCCACAACAAGAGCCGGTGTCCGAAAAGGAAAACCATATATTCGATGAGTAAGGTACTTATATAAAAGATCACAGTTCTTGTCCTCCTTCGCTGATGTGTAAAATAAAGCTGCTCCATACTGCAAACAAAATCGTCGTATCCACTGCTGCATAAAGTCAAAGTGTTCATCTCTGTAATCGAAGTCTTTCTCGAGGGTTGACATATAATCGGTCTGTAATTAGAACACACATCACAAAGTCAAATGCATGAGAAGTAGAAAGAGTACAGGTTCTGATTTGCCTCTTCTAATTTTGAAATTAAAGCACATACACTGAGAAGATAAATAGACTGATTAGTTGACATTTCCATTTAAGGTATGTACTGTATATATATATTATAAACACAAACAATGAACAGAAAAGATAGGCACAAAAGCATATAAAGTATGTTCCTTCACGAACATTCAAGTAAATAATTCCCATAAATTGCACATTCCATTACTCATTTCTCAAAATACTCACAGTTGTCCATTCATTGTAAACTGCTTACGGCACAGGATTATTTGAATACAAAGAGAAACTGCATTTGGCAATACCACTGTGGTCACTCGTGATTAAAGAGAAGAAAGTTTTTCATTAAATCCATGTTGACAATTAAAGAGATACAGTATTAAGCAAGAGGAATTAATATAAGATAGGTGAAAAGTTCTATGATATTTAACCCTTTGCCTGCCAGCCGCATATGCGGTGTCCAAGCCCTATACCGCCAAGGCCTAATGTGCACATTTTACCTTGCAGTAAATTATTCCTAATAACTTCTGTTCAATTTATGTAAATTGGATGGACTTTTTTTGTTTTGAAGGTAATGCTTTGGACATTTTATTGATGTAAATTAATGCAAATTGGACAGAATTTTCAAAGCAGACTGACTCCAATATAAGATGGATGAAACCCACTTACAACTACGGCAGATTTATTGGTATACTAAAAGGTGCAGCAAAACGATGCATACCAAGAGGTTACCGCAAAGAGTACATCCCTGGCTGGAATGAAGACAGTGAAAAGCTTCTCAAGGAATATGAAGACAATGGTGACCCTGTCCTCCTACAATCACTAAATGAAAACAGACGAAATAAATGGCTACAAACTGTAGAATCCTTGGATCATACTCACTCCAGGGCCTGGTCCTTAATCCGGAAACTGGATACAGCAAAAAATACTATGAGGCAAAAATGTAATATAAACTTAGATGATATGGCCAACCACATGATCACTACCTCCAAGTCAAGAAAGGAAAAATATATAAGAGAAGTCAGACATCAATTGAATAAAAGGAAAAGGTCAGCTCCATGATCATCTGAGTTCTCTGCACCATTTAAACTAGAAGAGACTATAGAAGCTATGAAGTGCATGAAACCTGGAAAGGCAGCAGGTGTTGATGGCATTTACCCGGAATTTCTGTTACACTGTGGTCCAGCTACTGTCAGATGGTTGAACACCTTCTTTTAAACATTGTAGAAACGAAAACTATCGCCCTATTGCACTCCTTAGGGTCACATTCAAGCTGCTAGAGAGACTGATCCACAATAGAATCTCCCCAGCCATCAACAAGGTTGTTTCTATAGAACAAGCTGGATTTAGACCAGGAAGAGGATGTGAGTAACAGGTGCTAGCAATAGCAACTCAAATCGAAAATGGCTTTGAGAAGAAGCTGATAAGCACTGGTGTCCTCTTAGATCTAACTGCTGCTTATGACACCGTTTGGCATGACAAACTGCTGCTCAAATTCATTAGTGTCATCCCTTGCTGGAAACTAACCACTCTAATAGGCAATACGCTAAGCAATAGGTATTTCCAAGTGTTTTCAGAAAACTCTACAAGTAGAGTGCACAAAATAAATGAGGGGCTCCCACAGGGCTCTGTGCTGGCTCCACTCCTTTTTAATTTGTACACATACGATCTTCCAAATACCAAGTCCAAGGAATTTATTTACGCTGATGATATTGTCTTGATAGCCCAGGACCAAAACTTCCCCGAAGCTGAAGCAACATTAACAGCAGATCTGAAGATATTGGATGAATACTTCAAACATAATTCTCTTCGACCGAATCCTCAAAAGACAATTGTATCAACTTTCCATCTGCGGAACAAACATGCAAATTACAATCCTACAGTCAGTTTCAGAGATGAGATTCTCCAATACTGCAGTAACCCTAAATACCTAGGGGTGACCCTGGACAGATCACTGACATACAAGAATGAAGCAGCTTAAATTAAAACCCGGAACAACATATTACAGAAGTTAACAGGGACCACCTGGGGTGCCAATGCATCAGTCCTTACATCCACAGCTCTGGCTTTTTCATACTCAGTTGCAGAATACTGCTGTTCTACATGGTTAAACAGCGCTCACACCAAAATAATTGACATACAGCTCAATCAAGCAATGCGCCTCATCACAGGATCTACTAACACGCACTGGCTATCGGTTCTAAGTAACATTCCGCCCCCACCCCTAAGAAGATCTCAGTCATTGATGAACACATGGAAGAAAATTGACAGCAACCCACTGCTACCAATACATTCAAATTGTCCAGTATCATTACCACAGCGATTAAAGTCCAGACAATCATCGTGGCGAACAGCAATCAACCTGCAAGACAATAACTTCAAAATAATAGATGCCTGGAACAATCAGTGGCAGAGCTAAAACTTCCTGACACATCATTACTTAATTAAAACTCCTTGGGAGCAGCCTGCAGGCTTTCATTCACCTCGACGACAGTGGTGTGTACTGAATAGGATAAGGGCTGGCCAAGGAAGATGCGGAACAATACTGTACAAGTGGGGATGGAAGTCCTCTCCTCATTGCGACTGCGGTGAAGAACAGCAAACCATGGATCACATAGTGCTCGAATGTCCCCGCAGAGCCATTTTATATCTTTCAGCAGATGATCCATGTAAACTACGAACAGCAAAGGTGAAAGATTGCAGCCTTGTCTAACCCCTGTAAGTACCCTAAACCAAGAACTCATTCTACCATCAATTCTCACCGAGGCCCAATTGTCAACATAAATGCCTTTGATTGATTTTAATAATCTACCTTTAATTCCGTAGTCCCCCAGTATAGCGAACATCTTTTCCCTCGGTACCCTGCCATATGCTTTCTCTACATCTACGAAACATAAACACAACTGCCTATTCCTCTCGTGGCATTTTTCAATTACCTGGCGCATACTGAAAATCTGATCCTGACAGCCTCTCTGTGGTCTGAAACCACACTGGTTTTCATCCAACTTCCTCTCAATGACTGATCGCACCCTCCCTTCCAAGATGTCAGTGAATACTTTGCCTGGTAAACTAATCAATGAGATACCTCATACCTCGATAGTTGTTGCAATCCTTCCTGTTCCCTTGCTTATACTGTAGATAGGTGCAATTACTGCTTTTGTCCAATCTGCAGGTACCTTACCAATACTCCATGCTAATCTTACTACTCTATGAAGCCATTTCATCCCTGCCTTGTCCGACTCGTTGGCTGAATGGTCAGTGTACTGGCCTTCGGTTCAGAGGGTCCCGGGTTCGATTCCCAGCCGGGTCGGGGATTTTAACCTTCATTGGTTAATTCCAATGGCCAGGGGGCTGGGTGTTTGTGCTGTCCCCAACACCCCTGCAACTCTCACACCACACATAACACTGTCCTTCTGAGCAATGTAGGTTAGCGTCATGGGATACTCTTACTTCATTAGCTTAGGCAAAGCCAAGAATATGTAACTGACCATATGAAGCACTTTGCCCATTTTTAGGGTATAATGTTGAAAGTCAATAATGAACCATAGTATTCTGAAATTGTAAGGATAATTTGGTGGTAAGACAACTTTTTCACTAAACAAAACAAATGACACTGCATTATTGTACTGCCAAGTATTCTGTCTAAAGTTTTGGACTTTCCGTCACTACCAGTGAACAACTGTTCCAATTTGTCAAGCACTGAAATAGGTGGAAGTTTCATTTTTCCATCATAACAGAGAGTGAAGAGCCTCCGTGGCTCAGACGGCAGCGTGTCGGCCTCTCACTGCTGGATACTGTGACTCAAATCCATGTAACTCCATGTGAGATTTGTGCTAGACAAAGTGGAGGCGGGACAACTTTTCTCTGGGTACTCCGGTTTTCCCTATCATTGTTCATTCCAGCAACACTCTCCATTATTATTTTATAGCATTTTATCAGTCATTACTAAATCACTTTGGGAGTGGCAACCCCATTGTAATAATATCCTATATATGGTTCATTCAATACATCCCTGACCTGGTCAAAGACTGGAAAACAGTTTGTAGGTTTTCTTTTTCAACAGAGAGTGAAGCATCCTGCTATATTCTTCTCAGGTTTAAAATACAGCGCAGAGCAATATTGACAAACCTCTTGAAGATCACCTACAGAAAAAGACCCTACATTTGGAATAACATCTGAAACAGTACACCTCGAAGCAATCTTAAATTTCTGACTGTCAATTTTGTGATTATGCTTACAGTCTTGGCAGTTAACTCACGACAACCTGTTAAAATGGCCTCTGAACTTGAGAAGTAACAACTGTATTGTTGAGTTGGTGTTCCCTGTCGGCTACTGAAGAAATAGTTATTTTTTCAAAATATTATAATGTGCATTGTCCAAATCCCCAGTAAATAATAAGTCATAAATCACATGACCAGAACCGTAATCCATTATTTGTTAAATTAATAAATTTCATTGTTTGTACGAATAAATTTTTAGGGTATAATGTTGAAAGTCAATAATGAACCATACTATTCTGAAAGTGTAAGGATAATTTGGTGGTAAGTCAACTTAATTTAACTGAAGAAGCCCACCAGGCAAAGATAGTGGCCCATCGGTATTTGGGCTTAAGAATCAAGGTAGGAAAGATAGGCAAGGATATAAAGTTTATCAAAAAAATGTACTGAATTTAATCTGAGCCCAAATTTTTTAAAGAGGGTATTTAGAACGAATCAGGTACTTTCGCACCAACGTAACGTACAACAAAAATGTAAAAGATTTTATCTTAAAAATGAGTTAAAATTTCCTTATAAGAAAAAAACTTTTTTGAATCAGCAGTTATATGAGACTCACCTCATGGCTGCTGCCTTGCTTACTAAAGCGCAATGGAACATTTTTCAAGACTCGGTTCAGAATAAATTAGGTAACTTTCTTCCTGCTAAACAGAAAGTATTGGATAAAAAACTAGAAATGCTAAAGAAAGAATCGTTTTCAAGCAAACCAGTCTTAGAAGCTAAACAGTCTCCTAATAAAGATTTAATCAGGAGTTTTCATACACCAGTTATCAACCTTTCCAAGACCATTTTGAATGAGAAAGAAATACAAATTCTTTCTAAAGGCCCAAAACACAACTGGCCTAATTTCAATCTAGCCAAAAAGACCACAAAACTTGTGGTGGAATCGGAGGTTGCGATTGGTAAATTACCACATGAGGTGCAGGAGGAAGATTAGATTTAAAAAGAAAGTTGCACAATAGTTTAGTTACTAATAATAAAGATAATGCCGTTTACAGTTCCAAGGAAATCAGTATTGATAAAAAGTGTATTATAGAACTTAAAAAGAAGGTAAAAGATGAGGAGCTCATTATCACTAAGACAGATAAGGGGTAATGTGACAGTGATCATGCATAAGGATGATTACATTCATACGACTAAACAATTTTTCGATAATGAAAACTTTTTATTGATCAAGAAAGACCCAATGCAAACTCCACAACGCCAATTAAAACAAACATTAAAGAATACTTCCTTCCTCTTTACCGAACAGGAGAAGCAAAAACTAGTAAATATGAACCCGGGCCTTCCAAAAGTGCAAGCACTCCCCAAGATTCACAAGGCCGGGGTTCTCATTCGGCCCATAATAAATTACAGACCCAGTCCTCTATACAAATTAGCTAAGTTCATTCAGAAATTCCTTAAACAACACTATTGATTTACAGCAAACAAATCCATAAAGAACTCCATAGAACTGGTTAATAAATTAAGCAATTTTAAATTACAAGCTCACCATACCTTACATTCATCTGATATCGTCAACATGTTTCCGAGTATTAGAATCAATAAGTTGCTTCCTATTGTTTTTAAGAATCTAAGATCCTACAGTCAGCTAAGTGAACTTGAAATGCAAGATTTTATGAAATTGGTTAAGTTACTTGTAAATAATAACTACTTCGTCTTTGACAAGGTCATTTATAAACAGGATGGGTTGGCAATGGGATCTCCGGCCTCGGGAATCTTGGCGGAGATTTATCTGGATTCCTTGGAAACATACATGACGGAGAACAACAAAGAATTTGACAACATTCTGTTTTGGTCTAGATTTGTGGACGATACATTAGTAATTTTAGACGAACGTGTTAGGGACGCAACGACTACTCTAGATGTATTTAATAACATTGACCCACAGATTAAATTTACTTTGGAGTCAGAAAGTAATGATTTATTATTATTATTATTATTATTATTATTATTATTATTATTATTATTATTATTATTATTATTATTATTATTATTATTATTATTATCTTTGTCTATACACAGAAAGTAATGAATCAATTAATTTCCTTGACTTAAAAATCAACAGATCGGATTCATCTTTTGCTTATAGTATTTTTAGAAAGCCTACACAAATGGCAGTCACTATTAGACAAGACTCAGAACACCCACAGAGTCAAAAAAACTCTACATACAATAGTTTAGTAGAACGGGTATTTAGGATCCCCATGACAAAAGCTAATTTGAATAAAGAACTCAATATAATCCGTTCAATAGCTAAGGTTAATGGTTTTAGTGAATGCTTTATTGAACGTATCATCAACAAGTTCAGGTACCGTTTACAAACCACTTTGGCCAAAGACAAACCTAATCAGAAGGCGTTCACAATATTTACTTATAATAAGGATATATATAAGTTTACTGATGTTTTCAAGAAACATAATGTCAAGGTTTCATTTTGTACTGATAATAATAATAATACAGTTGTATTGCACAATTCAGCCTCAGTTAATAGATCGAACCCATATACCAAATCGGGTGTGTATAGATTTAAATGTAACGACTGTGGGTGCACATATCTAGGTCAAACAGGACGAAGTTTTAAAATTAGATACACGGAACATACCAATGCAATAAAATATAACAGATTTTCCGCAGTAGGCCAGCATGTACATGATCTAAAGCATAAATTCACATCTACAGAACAGGACATTGAGATCTTGGAGAACTTAGGAAAAGGAAGTTTGCTGGATGTTACGGAGAGTTGCTATATACACCTGGATCAGTATTTTAATCCAAACCTTAATTTAAATGAAATTTCTGAAAAATCAAATATTCTTCTTGATTTCCTTATTGAGTGATTTAAAAATGTACATATCCCGGTCAATAGGACGGTGTTTCTTATTATGCGTAATAGCTTTACTAGTTGCTTTGTACAACCACGCCCTCTGGAGCTCCAACAGGTTGCCGCTCCTCAGTTGCTCCTCCCGCTTTCCCCTATTTCCCCCCTTCGGCCCAGACCAACCTTGGACACTTGATTACTAACACAACACTGCTCGCTAGGCTTCATTGTGCTTCGCATGGACAGCGATCTTTTGAGGTGAGTCACGTCAAAACGTTTACGTTATAAGACGTAATTTTATATTTTGCCTCTTCAGTTAAGAGATAGTTTATTAGATTCCTATTATTTCAAGTCCGCATCGAACTGGGAACACTGTACTTGTTAACATCTTTAAGGACCGATTGCTCGTTTCCACCTCACTAGGATTGCTCCGTTGAAGCGACTCTGAAGATTTTATTGAATTATTTTAATACGATTCTACGTCACATTTTAAGAAGAGTGTTAAATTAAGCTAATGTTTCTTCAAGACAATTTTATTTTTAAGTTGTTGTTCTTTTAAATCCACGTTAGTTTATTAGTGAGCAAACCGGTTTACATATGTTTTCATCAATTTAAGGTTTAAGACTTGCAAGTCTCGGACTTGTAGAAAATATGAACTTTGAAACAGTATAATTGTAACACAACTTTAGGTTGTTAATATGGTTTTAAATTGTGTTCAGTTTGATGTAGATAAACTTATGTGATTGCCAATTTTTCCAAGAACCTATATCAGCTGTTGATGACGCAAAAAGGGCATCGAAACTAGTTCTGATTGAAATATATGTTGTAATTTCATCTAAACAACAGTTTTTATGTATTGAATAAGGTGGATCCAAATTATCATAAAAGTTGTAATCCATTATTACATCACTATTTTCCCTGTGAACTCTGAAGAGGTGCTCGGAAAACAACTCAACCACACTGTGAAGTTCAGCATGTCCATCTTTCTGTCCATTAACAAGCATTACACATTTATAATCAGTCACCTTACTGATATTTTGTCTGTAGAACTCATCACCAACAATAAAATTCTGATATGCAAACCACTTTTTGGTAACACTGTCAACAACAATAATTGAGCATATTTCAATATGTCCATCTTCAGTACCATATAAACAATAAGAAATTGCGTGGAATAAACATTTACCATCAACAATAATAAAACTCACTTCATAACTGTTTGCTTTTGAAGGACCATTACAAGATATTAGAATCATTCAGTATTTACGGTTTTCACTTTACAAAGGAAATTTAATATGTCCTCCTATTCAATACATACACATCTCCATCATTAGATGGAATAATAATAGTCATACATGTTTCAACTCATTTGAGCCATGATCAGTGAAAAAAGGTTAAGGTATTTTTAAACAATTGATGCTAAAAATGTGTTAAAACTTAATGAAGAAAAGAATGTAAACAAATGAGACATGAAGCAATTAAAACAATACGTGATTATTGCGAGGTTGTGGACTTCTTAGTCTAAAATGTGCAGTATGTTACAATTAACAAATGAGGATGAATTCACTGTGCTAAAATTTAAAATGACTGTCTTCGTCATCATCAATGTCCCACTTCAGTCACCCGGGTGTGGTTAACAAGCCTCCTCCACTCCTTTCTGTCCTTCCACTTTTCCTGCTCCATTACTTCTGCCACATCCAATCCAGATTCCCTAACATCCTTCCAAATCTGATCCATCCACCTTCTTCTCTGTATTCCAACGGGTCTCTTGCCCTTCACTTCTCTTTCCAATTCCCTTCTTGCTACCCGTTCCTTCCCCATTCTTTTTACATGTCCGAACCATCTCAGTCTTGCTTTCTGTATATTCTGTACTAACGATTCTATATTTAGCTCTTCTCTGATTTTAATAATTTGAATTCTATCTCTTTCTACTGCTTGGATCTTACTCTCTTGTCTCTTATCAGTTACCAGAGTTTCTAGTCCGTATGTTACAAATGGTATGAAATACTGTTTATATAATGTTAATTTTGTTCCCTTGGGTACTTTGTCATCCCATAAAAGCTCTCTGACTTGATGATAAAATGTTGTACCTTCACTTAGTCTGTTTTTAATTTCAGGGTTGATTTCATTACTCCCATTAATAATGCTACCCAGATATGTAAACTGTTCTACATTCTCTAACCGTTCTCCATCTATGTTCACTTGGCTTCTCTTTTTCTCTTTTTGTCTGAAGCAAGGAAGTATACTGTCGCCATTATTGTTTATTATATTGTATAATGCTGTGTCTTCCTAACGTAACCATTCTTTTTTTTTTTTTTTTTTTTTTTGCTAGGGGCTTTACGTCGCACCGACACAGATAGGTCTTATGGCGACGATGGGATAGGAAAGGCCTAGGAGTTGGAAGGAAGCGGCCGTGGCCTTAATTAAGGTACAGCTCCAGCATTTGTCTGGTGTGAAAATGGGAAACCACGGAAAACCATATTCAGGGCTGCCGATAGTGGGATTCGAACCTACTATCTCCCGGATGCAAGCTCACAGCCGCGCATCTCTACGCGCACGGCCAACTCGCCCGGTAGTAACCATTCTAGGCTTTGCTGATGATACATTGACTATAGCAAAAAACAATTGACTATAGCAAAAAACAAGACTTCAGCTAGAAAGATCACTGAAATGGCCATCAAGAGATTTGAAGAAATTGGCCTAACAATCAATGTCAACAAATCTAAATCCATTTCCATAGTAAAAGGAAGTCCTACCTACAAATCTCTAACATTAGATGGCTACAATGAAATTAAATCTGTAACTCCTGCTGGGACAATCCGTTACCTCGGAGTAAACTACCACAATGCTACTGTATTTGATGCTAAATTAATGATGGAAAAATTTAAGAGTAAACTAGACACATTAGCATCAACTCCACTACTGCAACCACACCAGAAATTTAATGTGCTATCAACCTACATCTGCCCATCTTTGATCTACAAATTCCACCCGATAAAAAATATAAAGGACTCTGTCTTTTCAAGTATGGTTGGGAGGCTTATCTACAACATATGAATGCATGCCAAGTTCTCCAACGATCCAACAATATACAAATTAACCATACCAGAGACCTCCATACAGAAACAAGAACTCCGTGAGAAAGAATTCGATGCCTGGTGTGCCTTACCACAAAAGGGTAAGGGTGTTATACTGTATAAGGAGTACACACCAGCCAATCAGTGGGTAAGAAAACCTGAAGGTTTAACCAGTAGCGACTGGAGAAATGCCATAAAACTAACAGCAAATGTAGTTACAATTCGTGCATTACCTGGCAGGTCCCGAGACAATAACCACTATCGGCGTTGCCACAGTGAGAATGAAACACTTGGTCACGTCTTGGGTTCCTGTCCATTTAATGACATCCTACGGAATTCACGACATCATCGTATACGATCTATGATTGCTGAAGCCCTGAGAGAAAAGCATTATACAGTCTACGAGGAGGTACATGGATTGTCTCGGACAGGATCAAGCCGGCGGATTGATATGACTGCTATACCACCGCGCTGAAGTAAAGGGTTCATAATAGACCCCACAATTAGAACCGAAGCATCATCCACTCAACCACATGATGTACACAAGGAGAAGTGTGATATATATGAACCTATAATCCCATACTACGCCGAGAAATATTATCTGGACTCCACAGATATATAAGGATTGATGATAGGAGCACGAGGCACCATTACTCACACATTTCACAACTTTTGTAAGAAATTTAATTTGCATAACCAATTTATTAAGGACATTGGGTTAGCAGCTCTGAAAGGATCATTAGCAATAGTCAAAAATCATCTATATTCTTAGCTACGTCTTTGTCTTATGAAGAATCCCTCATGGATTTCAAAATTATTGACTGATACACATTTTTAATTACCGTACTGTAATAATAGGCTTTAATATAATATACTTATCATTTATGGACATATTATAAACGACCCTTGTAGTTATTCATCAAATTTTCATGTAAGCTTTGTCTTTTTGGCAACGTCCAAATGGGGGAAGCAGAAATAAATGCATTTCTCTCTCTCTAGTGTCTACTGTTGATCTATTTGGTCTAAAGCCATATTGTTCTTCCTCTTAATCGTATCAGCATTGAATTCGTCTTTTCCACTTGCTTTATCTTTGGTCATTGCTTTCACTGCCCTTTCAAGTTCCAACCATGTTATCGGGTTCTCTTCTTTTTCTCCATTTATTATTTCCATTTTCTTATCTCCTTCTTCCTCCGAGAAGTCATCCTCATTATAAAGTTTTTCAAAATACTTTGCCATCACCTTCTGAAGACCCTTTTTGTCATGTACTATGGATCCATCTTCCCTCTCTAATGCCTTGATTTTTTCTCGATTTATTCTTTTCGATTTTTTTACTCTGTATAATAGTTTCTGATTTCCTCGACTATCTTGCTCACAGATATCTTTGTTGGTAAACTCTCCCCAACATTTCTCCTTCTCTTCCTTGATACTCCTCTTTACTTGTAATTTCAATCTTTTGTATTCCACATCTAACCTTTCTACCTTATTCTCATCCCTCTGATACTTTTTGCTTTTCCTTATCCATTTCTTTCTTCAACATGTTCCTTTCTTTAATATTTCTTTTTTTATTTTGTCTGTCCACCACCGTATCTCCTTTTCCTTAACCTTTGCTTTTGTTTTCCCGCATACCTCAATTGCTGCTTCCACAAATGTCCGTCTTAAATTGTCTCACTCTTCTTCTCCACTTTGTATTTCCATGTTAGACAACTTCCTTTTTGTACAATCCTGGAATGCCATTCTTTTATCCTCCTCGTCCAATTCCCAAGTCCTGATTTTTGGTTTCTTCTTCAATACAATTTTAGGGATTTTTACTTGTTTTAATTCCACAATCAATAATCTATGATCACCTTCCATACTTTCACTGGGGATTATCTTCGTATTCATGACGTATCTTCCCCAGTCTCGGTGTGTTATTATAAAATCGATGAGAGTTCCATACTGTCCATCCCAACTATATCAGCTGATCTTATGGCTATTCCTCTTCATAAACCATGTGTTCTTTATTATCAGGTTATTTCTGATACAAAAGTCCAACAGTTTCTCTCCATCTTCATTTCTATCGCCATACCCATGTGGGCCCAGAACGTTCTCATATCCCATTTTATCAGTTTCCACATGAGCATTCAGATCTCCCATTATCATGATCCCATCTCCAATAATATGTGTTTCCAGTTCATTGAGGAACTCTTCTTTTTCTTCCACACTACATCCTGTTTGTGGAGCATACACCTGTATTATCTTCAGTAGTTCCTTGTTTACATGTATGTGCATTATTATAATTCTTTCATTTACATACTCAATTTCAGCTATTGGTTCGACATTCTGATTCACTACAAATCCCACTCCATTTCTTTTCTCTTTACTGTTACCTATGCAGTACAAAGTGTACCCCTTTCTTAGTTTCTTCATTCCTTTCCATTTTACTTCACTTAATCCCAGGATGTCGAGTTTTCGCCTCTCCATTAGGTCAATCAATTCATTTTCCTTCCCATTCACTGTTAAAATATTTATTACTCCAAATTGGGTTTTGTTCTCTTATCTAACACTTGCACGAACATCAACATTACCATCATACTGTGCAACTGTAGCCAGAGACTTGTCAATTCCATTTCCATTTTTAAACTTCCATCCGAGAGTTGTATTGCAGTTGAAAGCAAGTACAACTTTACTCATCTGCTGACTTGTTAAGCCTAACGCATCTGAGAATTTTCTTCTGGGATTTACTCCTTTAGCCTTTGAAGATCCCTCTTCTTCACAAGGCAGTGGTTTCTTTCTTTTTTTCTTTGTTAGTTGCTTTACGTTACACCGACACACACAAGTCTTATGGCGACGATGGGATGGGAAAGGCCTAGAAGGAAGCAGCTGTGGCCTTAATTGAGGTACAGCCCCAGAATTTGCCTGGTGTGAAAATGGGAAACCACGGAATACCATCTTCACGGCTGCTGACAGTGGGATTTGAATCCACATCTCCTGTATTGAAGCTCACAGCCGCGCGCTTCTAACCGCATGGCCAACTCACACGGTGGCAGTGGTTTCCTCTTTTAATTTTCCCTAGAGAGGATGGGTTGCCTCATCCACCATCTTTGCCATTCCGAAGGTCTCCTTCTCTGCCTAAGATGCTGTTAAGGTCTTCATCCGTAACCCTGGGCATGGTTTCCATGTTATACCCCGTGAGACTGGGTCGCTGCCTGAACTTAGCTCTTCTTCACACCGGCCTACTGATGTGGAGGATACCACAACGTGGATGCACCAGACAAGAATTACTCAAGTGAAGGATAGGGAAGATGACCCTATCTCCCTTGAGGCAAGTTAATGGTTGTGTATGTTGCCACAACCAATACAGTACTACATACTTTTAATCTTTCTGTACTGTAATATTTTCCATTGTGTTTAATAAATAACAACTCTTTACTTTTGTTAGTTAAAAAGGTAGTGTTCCTTTATATCCCCACATTTTTAAAAAAGACCTTGATAATCCGGCATGTTTGATAATCTGGCATTGGCAGATGCCTGAGCATGCCAGATTATTGCAGTCTTACTGTAAATATCTATGTAGTGGAGTCACCTCTTTACTACAACTGAAACTAACAAATACAGAAATCAAAATAACAGGAATGATATGCAAGTTGTAGCCAAATAAATGTCAAGCAGCATAGTGACAGCATTTGTACAAATAATCTAGACAGCAACTCAAGATCAATCCCAGTTTTATACGAACACTTTTGCCATGTCCAATCAAGAAAGACAAAGTAACATAAAAGGAGAAAATGGACTGGGACAAAGGAATTAAAGATGAAGTCGGCAGATTGAATTCTATTCTGATCATAGAGTGGTTGACTGGATGGCTATTTCTACAAAATAGAACTCAGAGAATTAGAGTACCGGTAGGTGAAGCGTTAACAGATCCAGCAATGATTAAGACAAGGGTCCCGCCAGACAGTATTAACAGAACTTTGTGTTCTCAAAAAAAAAAAAAAAAATAAAAAAAAAAATAAATAAATAAATAAATATATATATATACACACACAGAAGACCCAAAACAATACCTAGAATTTTCATCTGATCCAAAAAATAAAACAGCTTAGACAAGGTTATTCCACCAGACTTCAATGAGGTACTTCAAGCGATTAATTGGCTCAAGAATTATAAAGCTGCAGGAGAAAATCAAGTGGTTGCAGAGCTGTGGAAGAATGAAAATAGCCAAACACTTCAAAACCTACACAAACACATCATAGACATATGGAACTCTGAAAAACTGCCTGCAGAATGGAATACAGCTATAATTCATCCAATACACAAAAAAGGGGGATAGACTAGATCCAAATAATTACCAAGGGATCTCTCTACTTGATATCACATATAAGATCCTGTCTAGAATTATCCTCAAGAATTCAAGAACAGCTCGACCAAGAACTTGGAGAGTATCAGGGGGAATTTTGACCTGAAAGAAGTTGTCCTGACCAAATTATTAGTCTTAAGTGGATTATGAACCATCAAAGAATGATAAACAAAAAGCTAGTTATCACTTTTGTTGACTTCAAAAAAGCATATGACAGTATCCATCATGAGTCATTACTTAAAATCCTTACACCGAGCTCGATAGCTGCAGTCGCTTAAGTGCGGCCAGTATCCAGTATTCGGGAGATAGTAGGTTCGAACCCCACTGTCGGCAGCCCTGAAAATGGTTTTCCATGGTTTCCCATTTTCACACCAGGCAAATGCTGGGGCTGTACCTTCATTAAGGCCACGGCCGCTTCCTTCCCACTCCTAGCCCTTTCCTGTCCCATCGTCGCCGTAAGACCTATCTGTGTCGGTGCGACGTAAAACAACTAGCAAAAAAAAAAAAAAATCCTTACAGAATTTGGGTTACACCAGAAACTCATTAATCCTGTTGGTGTTACCCTCAAGAACACCAGAGCAAAAGTTAAATTCCGAGGAGAGTTGTCTGAATCATTTGAAATCGGGACTGGACTTCGACAGGGGGATGGTCTCTCACCAATACCGTATAACTGTGCATTGGAGAAAGTTGTGCGAGAATGGTCTAAGAAATGTCAGCCAAACATCAAGATTGGCAAAAATATCAAACTCAATTGTCTAGCATTTGCAGATGACCTGCTAAACTCCAAACTGAAGAATTAGAACGAATAGCAGCAAAAGTTGGATTACAAATCTCCCTTGAAAAGACGGAAATGATGCCATCCTTCAAAGTGGAAACATCACCTATCACACTGTCTAATAACAAACAAATTAAGGTTGTTAAATATCTTGGTGAGATTATAACTTGGAACTTAAAAGAGAAAATATCAGTTGAAAATAGAATTAGCAAATTAAAACAAGCACAACACATTACTTGGCCAACATACAAGAAGAAATCTCTCTCGATAAATGCAAAATGTAAACACTACAACTCCGTTATTAAGCCTGAAGCAACCTATGCTAGTGAAACCTTAATCAATTTGAATACGAAATCAACTACAGATAAATTACATAAAATAGATAGACGAATCATTAGAACAATTCTAAACAAAAAAAACACCAAGTAGATGGACAATGGCGATTACTACCTAATGAAGTTGTAGAGGAGACTGAGTCCATAATAGATACAATGCGGAAAAGAAAAGATGCTTTTTTCTGTTACATACCATGACTACCAGAGACTAGGATACTCAAACATTTATTCAACCATTTTTGGAATAGTAAAACTTAAATCACTGGTTCAAAGAAGTCCAAGAATATTTAAATGAATTAGGCTTGACAATTCAACAAATTGAAAACAGAGAAGAGAAGAGGATCCTGAGAAATAACGACGTGAGACTTAAACTGAAGACCTATACACGCAAACAGTACAACATAACTGATGAAGGACGGGCAGCCAGGTCAGAGAGAATGAAACATTTCTGGGAACAAAAGAAGAAACATCAACCAAATTTGTAACCAATATTCATAAGACTTGACTGTATATAGATTGACTTCAGTGCTCCAATGTGGGCGTAAAAAAATAAATATATATATATACACACATGATATGAGTAATCACAGATAAGGCTATTTGTGGATGATGTTATAATGTATAGAGTACTGAATGATTTGCAGGATTGTGAGCGACTGCAGGGGGTCCTAGACAATGTTATAGGATGGACAGCGGAAAATGGTATGACGGTAAATGGAATGAAAAGTCAGGTTGTTAATTTCACCAAGAGGAAAAGTCCTTTCAGCTTTAATTGCTGTGTTGATGGGTTATAGTACCTCATGGGGAACACTGTGAGTACCTAGAAGTTAATATCAAGAATGACTACAGATCTCTTCACATGGTTACAAGAGTATTTAGAGGTTGTAGTAAGGATGTAAAGGAGAGGGTGTATAAGTGTCTGTACGACCTCAATTAGAGTATGGTTCCTCTGTATGAGACCCACTCTAGGACTACTTGATACAAGAACTGGAAAAGATCCAAGGGAAAGCAACACGAATTGTTCTGGGTGATTTCCAACAAAGGAGCAGTGTTACAAAAATGTTGCAAAATTTGGACTGGGAAGACTTGGGAGTAAGGAGAGGAGATGCTTGACTATATGGTATGTGATATAGATGTTGATTCCCATAGGGAACCTGAAATATTTGTCCCGAATGAGTAAATTTATAATACCAATATAAATGGTCCGTTATTGGACATTATAAATTTACCAGCGAACTCATTCCTGGTTGCCAGCATTTCGCCCCCGTGTGCCCCCGTGGGCTCATCAGTTGGTACCTAGCACACCCACCAAGACGCTGGCTAGTGCATACCATGGAGGCCACTGTGTAGACCACTTGGAGCTACCGGCAGTGCCAATGCACTATGAGACACTTCGTCTCTTTACCAAAAAATCAATGCCTGCTTGGCCATCAGATGATATAGATGTTGATTGTCATAGGGAACCTGAAATGTTTGGCCTGAATGAGTAAAGTTATAATACCGATATAAATGGTCCGTTATTGGACATTATAAATTTTCCAGCTAACTCATTCCTGGTTGCCAGCATTTTGCAGGCATCAATTTTTTTGATGATGAAGTCATCACCCTTTTTGTTGATAGTACTGTAAATTACACTTTACAAGTGGAAAAGCTAATTTCCGACTGTCTGCAGATGAAATGAAATCTTTCGTTGCGATTCTTTTTCTAAGTGGATATTGTACCATGGTACATAGATGCATGTACTGGGAGAATGCAGATGATGTTTACCACAAAGGTGTAGCCGGAGCAATATCACAAAACCGATTTGAGGAGATAATATGGTATTTTCATATGTATGACAACACCGTCTTAGATCGCAATGACAAGTTTGTGAAATTCGGCCACTGTGGACTCAGCTAAACCAGAGATGGTTAAGATATTTCCCTGGTGATGCTAACATGAGCATTGACTAATCCATGTACCCATATTTTGGACGTCATGGGCGCAAGCAGCGTATCCAGGGAAAACCAATCCGTTTTGGGTAAAAGATTTGGTGTCTCTGCCCTCGGTTGGGATATCTAATTCAGGGTGAGCCTTACCAAGGGAGCAGCGACAGGGAACTCTATACCAGAGCTTGGTATGGGTTGCTTCGTTGTGATGAATCTAGTTAGCGTCCTACCCAAGACATATAAATAATATTTTGACAATTTTTTTTACATCTATCCAGCTGCTGGAACATCTACAATATAAAGGTCATGATGCGACAGGCACTATTTGTGCCAACAGACTTGACAAGGCACCGCTACAGGACTCAACTGTAGTGAAAAAGCTACCGCGGGATTCTCACCATCAACTAACACATAAGAAATCGAACATCACCCTCGTACGGTTCAATGACAACAATGTTGTAACAATTGCATCAACATGCTTTGGAGTTGCAGCCTGTAGGAAAGGTGAAGCGCTGGAGCAATTCCGAGAAAAAATTTCATCAACCACACTGTGTAGGTCAGTACAATGTACAGTATATATATCTATGTGGCAATGACAGAATGAACTAAACACTGCCTCGTACCGTATAAATCTGCGAAACAGGAAAGGGTCTCTTAGGTACTAAATGTGTCCATGAATAATGCCTGACAACTGGTCAGACTTACTCCCCAGGGCAAAGATGGGATGGACCTCCCGACATTCACAAGCAGTATAGTTTGTTAATATTAGATAAGTGGAAGATTCAGCCAGGAGACATCACCAACAATAAAATGTTGTGCTCAGTGTGGAAAGAATGCACGAAAATTTTGCACAGTTTGTAAAGTGGCTTGTCATATTCATTATTTCTCTACTTTCCACTCTTAGAACACAATTCCATAGCACCGGGTACCAGAGTGCCATATGTTATTTGATACAATTTTTTCTGTGCCTTTCAGTCATGCACATAGATATATTTCAAGTTTCAGACCAAAATATGCTTGTGACCTTCAAATAGTTTGCTAATTGTTAATATGACCATGCAAACTGAATAAATAAATTTAAACAGTAAGCAAACTTTCAAATTATTATGAATCTATTCTTTAACATTCCCCCATTCATGCCCACTGCACACAAATGTAGGCACGTGAAATTTCACAAATGAAAAATCCCATGGAGCAGAAACGTAGTTTCCTTATATAATTAGAGTAAATTAACCCATTCAAACGAAAATCACAAAAATAATCACACGAAATGAGTGCTTGGGCACTAATGGGCTAATGTTGTTATGAGCATTTGTGAACCTTTGCTCATTGAGGGTCCCAACCTGAACCTCGATAACCGGTACATGTCTCCAAAACTTTGTAAACGGGTTAATGAAAAGCAAACTAATATTGTAGGAACTGTCAGGCCCAACAAACAAAACATGCTGCCTGGTATTTCATCTAAAGGACTGTAAAGAGGTGAGTATCAAATGTGGTCACCCAACAACATTTTGTGCCTCAAATAGAAACAACAATGGAAATAACAAAGATGTTCATTTTCTTTCTTCAAAACATGCAACAGCAAATAATACACCAATGGGAAAACTCAGAAGAAAGTGCACACAAGTGCTATGGGCAGAAGTTGAAAAAACAAAATTGGCTTTTGAGTACAAGAAGGGAGTAGATTTACAAGACCAGATCACTGCCCCTTTTCCCTCATCATAAAGCGAACAGTCAAAGGGTATAGAAAAATATTTTTTCTATCTCCTAGACATTTGTTATTTTCAATTCCTTTGTAGTGTACTGTACTTTCTCACAGTCGGAGCGCAGGAAACCTTACTACACAGACTTCTGTGTGGCTGTAGCAACACAGTGACTTGCAACCATGCAGCTGCCTGATTAGAAGGTACTGTACTGTAGTTTATTCACCAAGTGCAACCCTCTTTGGCTACAAGATAGAAACTGGACTCATTTTCCCATGCACATCCCTAGTGCTGGAGGGGAAAAAAACCCAACAACCTCTAAGCGATGTTTTGTGTGCTCAAAAACGGAAAAGAAGAAGTGAGACAATGCAGCAGTGCAAGAGATGCAGAAATCCATTACATTTCCCTGATTGCTTTGAGATCTATCATACAAAAACATCATTTTAAATGAAAACATGTATTCATTCACTTACTGCCAAAATTTCATGTTAATATCTTGTATACTTCTCTTTTCACAATTTATTTTCCCTTGTGCTGCACAAACAGCTTCTCCACTGCTGCTAGTGACTTTATGTCGCACCGACACAGATAGGTCTTATGGCGACGATGAGATAGGAAAGGGCTAGGAGTTGGAAGGAAGCGGCCGTGGCCTTAATTAAGGTACAGCCCCAGCATTTGCCTGGTGTGAAAATGGGAAACCATGGAAAACATCTTCAGGGCTGCCGACAGAGGGATTTGAACCCACTATCTCCCGAATGCAAGCTCACAGCTGCATGCTCCTAACTGCACGGCTAACTCGCCCGGTAGCTTCTCCACTGGGATTGAAATTTGAGGGTTGCCTATGACATATACAGGGCTTTTTACAATGCTTAGTAAAGCTAAAGGTTCCACCTATTCAATACGTTATCGTAATGGTCTATTTAGAACATCACATATTTATTTAACTTATCATAAAATACATCTTTGGTACCGGTTTCGGCAAACCACTATGCCATCATCAGCCATTGAGTTTTTTATAGCAAGGAACATTCAAAAATTTAAAAATATGCAATAGCAAGTCCTATTCTTACATGAAAAACATTGAAAATATAGCTAAATAGCATAGCCCCATTGTACTATACAAATTAACATGTCTTTTTTGAAAAATACAATATTATTTAGTGCATCTAAAATTATTTTATATATATATATATTTTAGATGCACTAAATAATATTGTATTTTTCAAAAAAGACATGTTAATTTGTATAGTACAATGGGGCTATGCTATTTAGCTATATTTTCAATGCTTTTCATGTAAGAATAGGACTTGCTATTGCATATTTTTAAATTTTTGAATGTTCCTTGCTATAAAAAACTCAATGGCTGATGATGGCATAGTGGTTTGCCGAAACCGGTACCAAAGATGTATTTTATGATAAGTTAAATAAATATGTGATGTTCTAAATAGACCATTACGATAACGTATTGAATAGGTGGAACCTTTAGCTTTACTAAGCATTGTAAAATCTTGAGTCAATACGGACAAAAAATGAAGTTTTTAATACTAAATATACAGGGCTGGGAAGTGTGTGCTAGTTCTGAGCAGAAAACCCGTCCCAACCAGATTCGCAGTATCATCACCAAATGTCTCTACATCGTGCTATAGTTTGCATGTGCTGTAGTTTATTAACATATGGAGAAAAGCGTTTTTAATACCTTTACGTATAAATTTCACTTAGTGTTAGTGTTCAAATGAACTCCAAGTAAGTTTCATATACATTATAAAATATGGTGGGCTGTTGTGTATTGTAAATCTGATTCGTCAATAAAGGACAACATTGGAGCTTTCATTCGTCTACTACCGATCCAGTTTTAAAGGAGAAGTGGAGAATTGCTATAGACTGGAGCTTTCATTCGTTTCCTGCCGATCCAGTTTTAAAGGAGAAGTGGAGAATTGGTATATTCACATAGGGAATGGGGGAGGGGGGGAGGGAATTTATGTCGCTAAATTCTCAAAAAATTCATTCTGTGTAAATGGGGACCTCAAAGGTGGATTATATATAAAATCTATACATATTCCATTCCTCCAATTGACCCTATATAATAATCCTATCCAGATTAATTCCTTAAACTCAGATTCTAAGAGCTGTATCCTATCTTTTAAGTTGTTTTTGTTTACCACCTAAATTCCTCCTGATATCCTTCCTCTATTGGATCTCCTTGATCCATACTGACTCCATACAATACACCCTTCTATCTTTAAGCCTTTCTAGTAATCAGCCCAAGTTTCTATAAGTCCAAGGATATCCATTTCTTCCAGTAGCTCTTTGAAGTCTTCGTTACCTATTTTGTTCCATATTCCTTCAATATTAACACATGATACCTTTAACTCTAGTTATTTTTTACTTCTATATTCTAAATTCCCTAACTTACTTCTGGTCATTCTAGATCTTTCCATTTGTTCTATTTCCACTGTATATTCTTCTGGAGTTTTAGACGTTTTGCCATTCTCTTTCCCTCCTTTATCAGTCTGTGACTTATTTCTCTTTGCCCATAAATCTTTTAGGCTTAGGTTTTTACCTTATACCCCTGTCTCTCGTCTTCTTAGGTTTAGGTTTCTAGGACGTCATGCAGTCTGTAATTTACATTTTAAAGATTGTGACTTCAGTTTAAGTACAACAAAAGACAACTTCTTCCCAATAATGTCCCCTCAGTCTTCATGAGTTATACCGCCTACAAAGAGGAGGGTGTACACCTGTAGTCGAGCGTAGAAAGAGACATTTCCCGAAACCAGACGCTACATATACAACACCAAATAAAATAAGAAAACAGTGTTCCACAGATGATTGTGAAAATGTAGGCCTACCAGAAATGAAATAGGAATTTAAGTCTCTTTCCCACCTGCTGACCATAATGCTAACACTCCAAAAGCATAATATATACTGAAAAGGAAATCAAACTACTGACTGAGACCAACAGTACACAAGCTAAGAAGTAAAATAAAAGATCTAAAGTCCTCGAAGAAAGTTGAAAATTCTGGATTTGATGAAAACGTTAATAAAGTAGGGAAAGATGGTGGAAATGGAGAAATGAAAGCATTATTCCTATTAGAACAAACAGACGCTTGTGGGAAGAAGTGGTTTCTTTTACACATTGTTTTACGTCACACCAACACAGCTAGGTCTTATGTCGACGATGGGACCGGAAAGGGCTGGGAATGGGAAGGAAGTGGCCGTGGTCTTAATTAAGGTACAGCCCCAGCATTTGCCTGGTGTAAAAATGGGAAACCAAAGATAACAATCTTCAGGGCTGCCAACAGTGGGGTTCAAACCCATTATCTCCCAAATACTGAATACTGGCCACACTTAAGTGACTGCAGCTGTCGAGCTCGGTGAACAAGTATGTAAGATATGGAGAAACAATTTTTAAAAATTTCTGTCCTTTGGCAAAGAAAATCACCAATGGGCTACAGATTCATTAGATCACTTCACTGCCTCAGACTTCCACATCAAAAGACAGTTAAGAATTATGTTGGCATTTCGAATGGAGAAACTGGAATTACATCCCTCATTAAACAAAGGCTCCATTACGAAGCCATGAATTTGACATGCGTGGAGGGAAAGTTAGGATCTCTTAATCATAGTGAAATGGCTATCAAGCCCAGAGTACACTATGATTGTAATCTTGACCGATTTCTAGGATATTCCGAGGTTGAACTTTTAAGAATCTGGCCTTAGCAAGAGGATTGCAAACAGGCTTCTGTGTTTTTTTTTTTTTGTTTCGAGGGCTCCCTACATCCTTTCACATTCCAGTGGCGTTCTATTTCACTCACCAATTAACGGGTACACAACTGTGCAAATTAACTTTGAAGGTATTGTCTGAAGTGGAAGATACAGGTTTTCAAATTTTGCGGTTGGTTACTGGCAACTGTACAGTTAATGTAATATGATGAAAGGCATGTGCAATGGGATCACCTCGCCTGAAATACAGCATACACATGACCAAAATCTGCTTCTCTTCCTGAGTTTCGACTCTTAGTCATGTGCTAAAGAATATTCATTCCAAGTTTTTTACAGAAAGCTTTTTCCCATGAGAAAAAAAGATGATATCAAGCATCCATATTAAAACACTATATAATATACAAATTTGAACTACAAATTACAGTGGAAGACCTAAAAAACAAAACCGACAAAATCAAGAAACTCACAGACAAACAAACCAGACTGCAAATCAGAATCAACAAACAGACAATAGGAAGGGTGATTTCCGATGAAGAAAGAAGGATAAGATCAGAGAGAATGAAGTACTGGGCTGACAGGAAACTGAAAAATTCTGTATATAAAGTTGGCTAGAGTGGTCCAATGAAAGCCATAAAATGTAAATAATAATAATAATAATAATAATAATAATAATAATAATAATAATAAATACAGAGGCAGCAAACAGTGAAGCCTATATGTGGTTTAACAAGAAAAGTAATTTTTTCATCTAACCTGGAAAAAATGAATGTCCAAACGGCTAAATTTTTATTGTAGGATGCTAAATGGTTTATTTTGTCACCTATTCAATACATATACATATAAAGAATATTCATTCCAAGTTTTTTACAGAAAGCTTTTTCCCATGAGAAAAAAGATGATATCAAGCATCCATATTAAAACACTATAATGTATTGAATAGGTGACAAAATAAACCATTTAGCATCCTACATTCAGTATCTTCAATATGGACAACAATGATTTTTATTAAATTTTTATTTTCGACATACATTACAGGAGCTTTAAAAACACTACCCATTGTTGCCCCAGAAGCAGTGTCAGATATGACATCTCTAAATAAGACCATAGAATTTATGGAACATATCAGGAAATGGTATGATATTCATGAGGAATGTAACATAAAGCACTCTTACACATCAAGAAATGCAGATAAAACTATATTTATGGAGTCGGAAGATGAAAGACTAAAGTGGCTTGAAGACACATTTCTTTCTTATTTCAAAGAAATTCAGAAATGCGTTACGAAGAGTCATCAGATTAGTCCAAGAAACTTATGAAGCCCTGGTTCTTACCACCAAGTCAACTGTGCAGTGCATTAAATATTTATCATTAGGTGACTTCCATTATATCTTAAGTCGGAACTTGAATTGTGATGATATTGAACTACTGTTTAGTCATCTAAAAAGAAGAGGCGGATTTAATGATATGATGGATGCGAGGTCCTGCATTTATGCCATGGAAACAACTTTAATTACAGGCATGATTAATCCATCTGACTCCTTGAATGTGGAAAGACAGGCTTTCAGGACATCAACTGCAATTCGTCAGAAAGAATCAAAAGGTCAGAGCAAATTGGATCTGGAACCTACTGCTCTTCCAACAACAGTTTTGGAATTACTTGATGAGATGCTCGAAGGAAAGCTAACTAATCAATTTGCGATTATTTTATTTTCTTTGATGTATTATTTTTAATAGGCCTAAAAGAACTGCAAGTTTTATATTATCTTAGATACTACTGATATTAAGAATGACACCATGTCTTTTCTGTCGCCCTGAGTTGTCTTCCTTGGCCATAATAGGTGGTTATCTTGTTCGAGTTGCAGAAGAAAATTCCACTCATAAATCATGTTTGGGGCAGGTATCTTCTGCCACTAATGACAGTCCACTGATGTGCTTCATTAGGATGCAAGATTGGTGAGCATTACGCTACCCCTCAAGAAAATTTGTTTACTTTCTGCAAAATACTTTGAATTTTACGTGTCACTCTATACGTTATCTGGGCAATACGAATTTAGTTAAAAACTTCACGTTTCTGTTGTTCCGAAGTTCATCGAGGCATTCAAATGTGATGACTGTGATCAGAGAGCCCTGGCTGTAACTCCCATTACCAAACTTTTAAAACCAGTTCTTGGCAATGAAGCTCATAAAATTACAGATGCTCATGACTCGGAAAACAACTTTAGGACAAAGCCTTTAAGTCGGAAAATCAAAAAAATGTGAGTGATATGAGCAGCGATCATGGTAAGTCATTCTGATGTATTATTTTTATTATTTACTGCACTTACTTCACTTTTTTTTTCTAGTGGCTTTACGTCGCATCGACACAGATAGGTCTTATGGCAACGATGGGATAGGAAAGGCCTAGGAGTTGGAAGAAAGCGGCTGTGGCTTCAATTAAGGTACAACCCCAGCAATTGCCTGGTGTGACAACGGGAAACCATGGAAAACCATCTTCAGGGCTGCCGACAGTGGGATTCGAACCCACTATCTCCCGGATGCAAGCTCACAGTCCCACGCCCCTAACCGCACGGACAACTTGCCGGTAACTTCACCTAAAATTATTCCAAATATCACTTAAATGTGCTTTACATCAGCTCATTCTAAATCACATTTAGGTGGTCCTAACTTCATGATTTGTAGTTCTTTATACATCTAAAAAAGAAAAAAACCAACATGTACTATTAATTTAATGTATTTCGTACGAGCAGCATAGCACAATGTCAAGACCTCTAGTGGACGTTCTAAAAACTACTTGCGACCCGCAAAACTACAAGTCCACTTCCCGGCCTGGTATATCTCATAGGCAACAATCTGAGTCAGTGTGACACACAGGGGTAATTAAATATGATTCCATTGGGTTAATAGATACTGTAATACAGACCTTTCCTTCACGACCTCACGAAATGGATTTGAAAAGACTGTGGATCTTAGCAGTAAATCGCAACAAGTAATTCAGGATTTATTAATTCTGATTACAGTAATACAAAATAACTCTTTACAAAATGTATTTTAACCATTTAACAAATAGGTTAACAATTACAAACAAATTATTATAGAAATGTTATATTTGCAAATTAAGCTGCAGTAGGCCATCTTCTTTAATGCACAAGCATCATAATAGATACACACACTATTCTATTACCATAGCCTTAACCCCTCCTCAGCATCAACCGCTTATAAGCGTCAAGGTAATTATTCACAAATTGCGTGAACCCTTTATAACCGTCATCCAACTTCGTGTGTTTTATACAGATTGTGTCAACTGCTTATAAATGTCAGAAGTTTATGGATAATTCTGACATTTATTGGCTTTACTTTGCAACAAAGTAATACATAGGGACCTGAAAAATTCGCATTTGAAATAAATGCGAATTTTTAAATCTTGTACTGAATCCAAGCCCACGGTAATTCTAATGTGGAATAAAATCATTATGCATAAATACAAGTGCGACAAAATGCGAATTGTAACCCAAAATGCAAAATTAGTATGAATATGCGATTTTGGTGCAAATTCTGTGATAATGTGCTATTTTCTGGCGAAAACCTATTTCAGCAAAATCGTCAGAAATACTCAAAATATGATGTATAAATCTTTCAACCGTTCCAATCGATGAAGAAAAGTAGCCGATCGATTGCTGCTTGCAGAGTTTAATCGATATTTACAATGGGAATAGCAAGGGGAATAAGATCAGTATCGATTATTATCGAAATGTAAATCGAGTGTCACAGAAATAAGGAGATAGACGCAGCGCTGATTTCCTGTTGTTCAAAATTGAAACTAGTGAAGAAGAGAAAGTCGAGCGATCGTTTATGTTATGGGGCACACGATAAAAACTGTGAACGAAAGGGCTCAGCAATATGCAAAGGATGGTTTATATGCCACAGATTCAGTGACAGTGTTTTGCAACTATTGTAATTGCTGAGTTGGGAAAAAAAAAAAAGATAGCATTGTGAAACATCTTAAATCTAAGAAACACGTGGGTAAGAGACGCGATAACGAAAGATCAACGCCTGTTGCTAGTACGTCTCTCAAAGAAAGCAATCTTCTGTGCTTACACAGTTAGATAGCTGTAAACGACAAAAAATTTCCAGAGATAACTTCTCGAGACGCACAGTTGAAGTATTTGCCAAAGCAAATATACCTCTGGAAAGGCTGGAAAGCAAAGACCCTGGATTACTGAGTTTTCAAATGAAGAGCTGTCATGTGTGAGAATTCTACGTGAAGTATATTTACCAGGTAAGTTTCGATTTCATTGATCGGGTACGATTTAGGTATTACGACATCGAAACAACGCGCAAAACTGAAGGATACCGAATTTGAGTGCGATTTCCATATCGAACTATCTTACCCATACCCAACTGATCCAGTAATTTTAAATTATATTGTTATAATTTGAGGTCTTTCTTCCCTTCTAGAAGTTGCATCTGACCACCAAAAAATAACAGCAGAGGCTCTAGTGGGGAAGAACATCAACATACTCTGTGATGAAACTACAGATAGAATGGGCTGTTGTGTTTTTATCATCATATTTCAAGTCCCAGCCAGACGTTTGTTAGTGACAGTGCCCCGTACATGATCCGGTGTTATGAAACATTAAGTGTGGTCATAGGGGATCATGTCCGACTCGTTGGCTGAATTGTCAGCGTACTGGCCTTCGGTTCAGAGGGTCCCGGGTTCGATTCCCGGCCGGGTCGGGGATTTTAACCTTAATTGGTTAATTCCAATGGCCCGGGGGCTGGGTGTTTGTGCTGTTCCCAACATCCCTGCAACTCACACTCCACACATAACACTATCCTCCACCACAATAACACGCAGTTACTTTCACATGGCAGATGCCACCTACCCTCATCGGAGGGTCTGCCTTACAAGGGCTGCACTTGGCTAGAAATAGCCACACGAAATTATTATTATCATAGGTGATCATTTAATGCATGTACAGTGCTGGGCACATAAGATCAGCTTGGTTGCCAATAGTTGGGTCGTAGTGATGACAGATTTAAATCATGTGGTTGCGATGGTAAAGTCTGCATTTTTGAACACAAGAAAGCGAAAATATAATTATTTACAATTCTTAACATCAAAGTATGGTGCTTCAAAGGAAGCAAAGCTCTTTCCTGCACCTATCATAACCCGATGGAAAAGCTGGTTTCAGGCTGTCTTCTATTTGAGTGCTTACTTTACTGATGTTGTTACATTTTTCAAGATGTCCGACACGAAAGACATCAACAACTGTGGTATTAAGTACCTGACTGATCTGAGTGACTCAGAAGTGAATAGGCTTCACTCCCACATGGTTTTTGTCACAGATCATGCAGCCTGGATTGGTTGACCTCCTTACTGAACTTGAAGGATCTCTGTATCGTACCTTTCATCTCCTTTACCCCAAACTGCATAACCTTGACACAAGTTTTACTTTAATTTTGAGGGGAATTTTTCTGCGGCAACTAATGATGCTTTGATTAAGCTCACTCCTCTACAGCAGGCTACATGTAGATACACATTTGTCAAAGCTGCTCATTCTTCACAGTGCAAGCTAGCCACATTGAAAGCTAAAGACCCCAACCATAAGCTTTTTGTGTCAATTTATCAAGCTTTGTATCCCAAAAAATATAATTTTGAATAACACTGATAAATTAGATGAGCTTGAGAAATTGTTTGGAGTAACAGATCTCTCACGAAACGATATCTGGTGCGGTTACTGTTCTCTGAAACATGCAATTCAGATGAAAGAAAGTGAAAAACATCATGTCATGCTTGCATTAACTGCAGATCAGACAGAGTTCAGGATATTTGCTAAATACTGTCTTGAGGTGTTGTGGACCCCAACGAACAATAGATAGCGAGCGTGTGTTGTCTTACAACACAGTGGATACAGACAGACGTTGCAATTTGAAAGAAAAAAAAAGAGCCAAAGTAATGACAATGCTTTCGTTTTAACAATGAATTTGTATTGTGTGTGAACCAATTGCACTTCATAAACTTGAAATCGTTAAAATTAATAATACCATGTGATTATTTTAACTTTGTACATAGATGCTAATTTTGGAAAAATAGATGCTAATTTTGAAAAAAAAAATGCTAATTTTGGAAAAAATAGATGCTACGTTTTCAGGTCCCTAGTAATACATTTTATTTCTATGGAATATCATATTCCGTACAGAATTCATGCGGCCGTGCACACATATTTTCCCTGTGGTCAGCACTTAAAGAAATATGGCTTCTGTGCTAAAACCCCCAAGAGTAATCAAACAAAGTAATTTAGCAGTGATTCTGAGCAAATGCCCTTGCTTTGTGATGAAAGTGAAGACGAAAGTGACAATTACTCTTCCGAATCAAGTGATGAATTCCACGATGACAGACAAGAATGTGAAGAAATTGAAGATGTTCAGGCTGACTGGGTTACGTTTGGAGGACCGTGCAAAAGATTCGATTTTACCGACAATAGTGGAATTCATGCTAACTTTGGGGATAATCCCGAACCACTGACAATATTTGAACATTTTCTTAGTGACGAAAAATTACCTGGAATTGAAAAAAAAAAATTACACAACACAGGAAAATTAATGCTCAGTTAAGGGGTTAGTGACAGCCAGTATTGTAACAATAACAACAACAACATGAACCCTGCCATCCTGGGCCCAATGTGTGGGAAGCCAGGCTCTGTCTGTCCAAAGCCAGAACAAAGTGGGGAGAGATAGAGGAGTAACACCTCTTTAAAAAACCTTGGTCCAGCTGGCCCGGCTGGTGGTACCTTGTGAGGGTCCCTACCAGGGTTACGGTGAAGGTAGTCAACGGTTTAGAAGGCGGAAGACGACAACCAAGTCCCAACAGCGGATAAAGTGGATGAACTATCTTCATTTAGCAGCGTCTGTTCTTCAGTGAAGTCACTGCGAAAGGCGTCTGACTCCAGAGGAGCAGCCTATTGTTAAAGCTCCAGGGCTTACAACCTTGGTTCTACTACCAGGAAAGAGTTTTCCGATTCATACTGGTTTGAACAACCAAGCATCATGGAATGTCGTGTCAAAAAGGACAGTACCCCAGGTAGTACCTCGTTGAGGGAATCTACCGCTCCTAAGAGCGCAATCAGGCCTGTGGATTCTGGGGAGCCTGAACCAAGATGCTTTGAGGACACTACTATACGTACAAAATTCAAGACGAAATAGAAATACTACTTTGGGACACTGAATGTCAATTCACTACTGAAAGTGGGAAAACACAAAGAATTGACAATAATGATGGACAAACACAACATAACCATCTTAGCCATCCAAGAAACAAGATACCTAGATGAAGACATAATGGACATTGAGGGGTATAGGATTTATAAAGGCAAAAGGGCTATGAAAATAGGTAAGAACATGCCTTTACTTGGCACAACTTTTGTTGTTCATAAGAATATTGTCAGTTCAATCGTGGACTTCTTCAGCCCCTCTGAGAGACTTTCCATTCTAACTCTGAGCTGCGGTAACAAAGGATACACATTGATCAATGTGCATGTACCGATCAATGAGGACAAAAGACGTAATCCTGAGAAAGTTGAACAGTTCTGGGACCTTCTTGAAGAACAGTTGGAGAAAATACTATCTAAAGGCGCGTCCAGACTTGTAACAGAACATCGTAACGTAACCGCGTCGCGCTCCTGTCTGGACGGTACTCCGTAACCTCGTCGCGCAACCTTGGCCCGCAACATGAACGATACGGAACGAGGTTCGCTGCGTTCCACTGCTTGTCGGTTTTCCCGCGTCACATCAAAGAGCTGCGCGCGCGGAAGTTACAGCAAGCTTGGACGTACACAGGACCTCGGCGCGTAACACACATTCGCCTCTGCCTGCTTGATCAGTAAAAATGTTGTCGACCGAGCAAAACACACTGCATTTTATTGAAATGTACAGAGCTAAGGAAATGTTGTGGCTAACTAGCCATCCCAGGCATTTCAACAAAATTTTATGGAATGACCACTTTCCCCATCCACTCCATTCTCCGGTTCACTCTACATATCCCCAATATCCCCATCATGCTGCACAACATAATGTTCATCAGCTGCCGAACCCATCACATTTTCAAGGTTACACCGTTTCAACACCCACTCCATCAGCTTCCTTATCCTCACCGAATACTACTACTACACCCAATTCTCCTCACTCCAACTCCAATCTGTCCACTGAGTCAGATACAGTAGGCAATTCCCACGATGTGGATATGGATTTTCAGGACTTGATTAGGCTTACAAAGTAGTGTTTCTGTGTTGAAAAAGCAATTAAAATAGAAAATGTTTGATGTATGAAACTTAGAATATACCAGCAATAAATTCCTTACTTACGTTTATATTTTCGTCTTGACACATTCCGGTACGGTAACACTAATTGACTGTTTGGATATTTTGAAAAGATACTGCAGACTAATGTTTGAATCACCGGTTGCTAGAAATCGTACTGTCACTCCCAGTCTCTCTTGCACCGATATAGCCTCTCTGAATGTGGTATCCTTCTTAGCAACTATAGGCCCTATCAAATTGATGAGGTGGGATCTCTCGCTGAGTCTGAGGGAAAAGCCAACTCTGGAGGGTAAACGGATTAAGAAAGAAAGACATTTATTATTATTATTATTATTATTATTATTATTATTATTATTATTATGTGCGTATGGACCCAATGGATCACGCAAAGCTCTAACGATTCTGTTTTCTGAGTTGCCAAACAGCTCTCATCCTTTCTCCGTGGATCCTTTTTCGTTCTTCTGTCCACTTTGCTCCCTTCTTTTTCACTTCGTTCTCTGGTTGCACTTTTCATCCATTAATTTTTTTCCTATAAAGGTTTCTGTCCGCGGTGTCATTTGGGTTTATCTGGGCTTTTTCCAGATCCTTCTTCACTTCTAGTACCCATGGAATATTATTATTATTATTATTATTACTATTATTATTATTATTATGGAATTTCTAATATGTTTTCATGTAATGAGATACGTATTTCCGTTTCATTGCTGTCATTTTTATTCAATTAATGTGAGTATAGCTATGCAGTATAACTTAACCTCTACAAATGATGTTATGGCAGTAAATACATTGCAAAAAATATGTTGAAGATAACAACATTAATTTTTTGCCCATGTAAATTCTGATTTATTGCGCGTTTCTCTTCTTTTTAAGACTGTACCCCGCTGCTAGTCCAACAACTACAATAGCTGTTTGCCTTTCCTCTATGTTAAAACGAAATGCTATCAAATCTTGCCAAATCTTTTCAAATCTTATCAAACCTTCAGCAATGTTGAACAGTCTTTGACAAGATTTGACAAATTTCTTGTGAAATGTTGAACTGGCAAAATGTAATGGTATACAACATGCATAAGACAGTGGTACTTCCTGCCCCAGAAGTTCAGGCGTTGTTATAGATTAAATTTATGAATTAAATATAAGTCCGCACATTCCTCCACACCCTCCCCGAATTATTCAGATCACGAAATGAATGTAATAGAAAGACATGGAGGGGAAAAAAAGAAGTCTGCAGAGAATTACGACTTTCTTTCAAAGATGAAATGTGTATTTCGGCCAGTTCACCGTTGTAAAATATTATATACTGTATTAATATAATATTGTAAAACTAAAGTACAGAAAACCGTCGTCAGGGCTGAAAATCGCTGAGCAGGGTCGGCTACAGTCAATCACTTGTTTATTTTCACTTGATGAAAAACGTGTTTAATAATTGTTTTACTATGCTTTCACTACCCATATTACCGGGCGAGTTAGTCGTGCGGTTAGGGGCGTGTAGCTGTGAGCTTGCATCCGGAAGATAGTGAGTTCGAGCCCCACTCTCGGCAGCCCTGAAGATAGTTTTCCGTGGTTTCCCATTTTCACAGCAGACAAATGCTAGGGCTGTACCTTAATTAAGGCCACGGCCGCTTCCTTCCCACTCCTAGGCTTTTCCTATACCATCGTCGCCATAAGACCTATCTGTAAAAAAAAACCTACTGAAGCTGGCAAATGATGAAACTCTAGATGTACTAGTCAAGCTATTGAAGATATCTGGAGAACTGGGATGATACCAACTGAATGGCTGTCAACACTAATCCACCCTTTGCACGAGAAAGGTGATAAAAAGTGTCAACAACTATAGGGGCATCTCATTAGTATCTGTTCCCTATAAGATTTTCTCCAAAGCAGTTCAGAACAGAATAGAAGCTCACCTTGACCAATAGATTGGGGAATATCAGGCTGGCTTCAGAAAAAGCCGTTCGTGCCCAGAACAGATATTTAACATGAAGAGCATCATCAGGTACAAGAAGACAGGAGGACACAGCTATGTGGTTGTGTTTGTTGACTTTCAGAAAGCATATGACTCCATTGACCGTGAGTCATTAATGAATATTTTGGAAAAGTTTGGAGTGGACGATACGTCAAGAAATTTGATCAAACAAACTCTAACCAACACTGTGTCAAAAGTAAAATTTATGGGCGAGATCTCAGAATCGTTTACAATCAGAATGGGTGTCAGACAGGGAGATGGACTATCCCCACTCCTCTTCAACTGTGTTTTGGAAAAAGTCATTCAAGAGTGGAGGAAGTTGTTAGACCAAGAAGAAAGAAAGGAAGATCAGTTCAGACTTGGTCCTAAGCACAAAGGGGTATACGTTGACTGCCTGGCCTTTGTGGATGATCTGGCCAGTTTTGCTAACAACATAGATTCAGCAGTCAACAAGAGCAATAGGCTGTCGGAAGTTGCTGAAAAGGTAGGACTCCAGATTTCTATTCCGAAGACAAAATATATGACAAACATCTGAGATGGACCTGAATGGATGATCACTAATCTTGGAAAAAGCGGTCGTGTCAAGAATTTCAGATATCTTGGTGAAGTCATCCAGCAGAATGGATTAGAAGAGGAAGCAATTAATGTCAGGATGAGGAAGTTAGACCAGGCATACCAAATGACAAAGAATATCTATAATAAGTCTATGAGTATAGGGGCCAAGTTCCGACACTATAACACAGTTGTAAAACCTGAGGGATTATATGTGTCTGAAACTTTGACCTTAAGTAGTAAAGGTCAAGCTGACTGGCTGGAAAAAAAGAGAGCTCAGGATATTAAGAAAAATCCCAGGTAATAGGTGGGTTGATGGACAGTGGCAAATGAGACCAAATGAGGATTTGTACAGCAAGACAGAACCTCTCACAGCGTCAATTAAGAAGAGGCGGCTATTATTTTATGGCCATCTCTTGAGGATGACTGATGATCGACTAACAAAAAGAATATGGAATTTTATTCGATCTAAGGCAACAAGGCCAAGATGGTTCCAGGAATGCGAAAAAGATCTGAGGCATATTGGTATTTCAGACCAAGAAATTCATGACAGGAATGCATTCAGAAGATTGGTGAACAACTATCAAGGTTTAAAAATGGCAACAACTTCCAGAAGACGGAAAGGAACTTTTGTCTGAAGAGCATAAACAGGCACTCGTCGCTGGGCTCAGAAGATACTGACAAGAAGTCAAAGCCGGAACAAGAACAAGATCTAGACACTGAAATGAAGTTGGTTGTTACCACGCAGTCCATAGAGGCTCAACTCGATGTATAAAAAATAAAAACAACAACAACAACATGTCCTCATCCTGAGGTTGTGCAAGTACTCCCCTGGGCCCTGTTTCATAAAACATCTTTCACTAATATAATTAGTAAGAAACTCAATAATATTTACTAATAATATTAGTATTATGTTTCATAGAGTTATTAGCTAATAATATTAGTAATTAGTTTATAAGTCAAAATTATTAGTAGATATTCCTAATAATATTAATAAATTGTTTCATAGACAACATGACTAATATAAGTTACTCATATTATTAGGATTATTCCCATAAGTGTATTTTGACTCATAATTCATATTAGTGAAACCAAAGTGAGTGGTATTTTAATATTTTGGCATAAAATCGTGAAGATCACTTTTCATATGTATCAAAGTCACAACAACGAAAATATCAAGTGAGCCTCTCAAACATGTCGATTAATAGTCTGTTATAGTCAAGCATCAGCCTACTGGTAGGAACAAACCCAAACCAAGAACATATGCAACAGACCGATTCTAACCTCCATTTGTATCAGCTGACTAATGAACTAATATTATTAGTGAAGATATTGTATTAGTCATGTGTAAATCTTTATGAAACAGAATCTGGTTAACTAATAATTATTATAATGAGTTCTAATATTATTAGGTAACATTATTAGTTAGTTTTATGAAACACGGCCCTGAGGAAATGAGCTTCACATACCGTTTTAACCATATACCAGCCCTCATGCCAAACTTAAATTTCCAGCAGTGTCGGGAATCAAACCCAGCCCCCGCCCCCCCCCCGAGGAAGGCAGCTGGTAGTGCTAACTAGAGGTCTGCAAATGACCCAGTTCATTCGTTCATGCTCATTCGAACCTCATACGGTCTATCGTATTTATATCGACCTTGAGCAGCTTGACTAGCAGCATGTAGTCCTAAGTAAGGCAACTGATGCGCTTATGGACAGTATCAACGACGTTATGACGAATAATCTTAAAAGGAGTGAGGAAAGGAGAGTGGCCGACTATAAAATGTTGGACACAATGCAAATATTTAAATGAAATAGAAGTAATGTAATTACAAACTGATTATAAACACTGCGAGATGAACTTGTCATATTAGTAGACATAGAACATTAACTTGTATTGTCCTTCACATTGTGACATACATTCATCATTAGTGTTGTCTGTTTTAGAACAGAATGAACTAAGGGATCGCCAGTTACTATAGCCTATCTCGGTTAAGCGAGCTCCTTTTTGTCATGTGTCTTCGCGCTCCTCGCTCTGCGCCGCCTGCTCCGCGCATGCAACAGCCTAAATTGTTCTCGACTCTCCGAGACGTCTGCACTGCGCTTGCCTGTTACATCAGCCAGCTATATAAAGGCGCTGCCTTCCAGCCATAGGCGAGGACTTGCCAGTGCCCAGCACCAGATTACGCCGAATGTCGAACACGGAGGCTATCTCTCTTAAAAAGCTGTCTCGAATAGGTGGACTGATTCTGAGTGTTTGAGGTTTCACCTCGGGTTACTGTCTTCGCTCCCGTTTCCTGCAGCCACGTCGAGCCCGATGACAGTATTCCCTCAGTCCCACCTAGGCTCAAACACATCAATTAGTATTCTACTAATTATGGATTTCAATGTTAGTTCCTGACAAGTTACAGAAACAACTAATATTCTATTAGTGCAAGCTTTCGCTACTGTTTACACTTGTGACGGTATAGAACAGATAGTTTTCAACTATCAAGAACTCAAGCTTTTCAATGAACTTTCGCATCAAGATAGATTCATGTATATATGTATATAAAGTGTAAATTTTTTTTTGAACTTCAGTCTTCAAGCTACGTTAACTGTTATAATTTTCATACTGCTTCGAGGAAAGTTTTATTTGAATGTATGTATATATGTTGTTAAGACTATCTGAAGCAATAAAATATAGTTGTGTTCTTGTATACCTGTTCTTGTATACAACACTTTTGTCACTAATTAAGTTACCAGCTGAACCAAAATTTCTTTCACTTGCCGTACTGGAGGCTGGAATAGACAATATTTTCTTCACAAGCAGAGCAAGTCTTGGATATTCTGTGCTGTTATTTCTCCACTATGCAAGTGGATCGTCATCAGAAAAGCGATCTTTTTTAAATAAATAAATTGTTGTAGTACCGAGCTCGATAGCTGCAGTCGCTTAAGTGCGACCAGTATCCAGTATTCGGGAGATAGTAAGTTCGAACCCCACTGTCGGCAGCCCTGAAAATGGTTTTCTGTGGTTTCCCATTTTCACACCAGGCAAATGCTGGGGCTGTACCTTAATTACGGCCACGGCCGCTTCCTTCCCACTCCTAGGCCTTTCCCGCCCCATCGTCGCCATAAGACCTATCTGTGTCGGTGCGACATAATGCAAGTAGCAAAAAAAAAAAGTTGTTGTAAGAATATCGGCAACTTTTATTCGTCCAGAGTCTGCGCCACATGAACTTGTTTTTGTCATAGAACTAGAACCTGTTCCTCAAACGACCGTAGTAAAGGGATGGTTATCTGTTGCACACATTTTGACGTATTTCTGCGTAATGTTTTGTCTGATATTGTGACGATCCTGGCTCAGACCAGTGGTATTTGAAGGTGCTCAAATACATCAGCGTTGTGTCAGTAGATTTACTGGCATGTGAAAGAAATCCTGCAGGACCGAATTCTGGCATCTTGGCGACTCCAAAAACCATAGAATTAGTTAGCGGGACATAAAAAAACATAATATTATTAATTGATATCATGTGTGACCGTATTTGATGGACGTACTGTTTTCGAGTGCACTTTATACGTGTGTGCTTTCATATGTGAGTTGGTAGAGGCAAATGTCAATAAGGAAGCTCAACATTACGTGGCACATATCTTGCATGACTAGCATTCACAGTTGTTACTGGTAAGAAGTATTCCCACACTTCGCTCTTCATCCTTTCTTAATTTAGTAATCCATATTGCTTCCTCTCAGGTTTTGCTTTCACCCTGACTTTCGACTCCTGTGCCAAGTTCGCAACGTATGCCGCAATAATGGACAATGTGAATCAGTCCGACCAAATGTGGTGCCTTCGCTCAGACTGTTGAGCATCAAGCGGTCCGACAGGTCACGCTCACTAGCGGAGCAGGACTTAACTACAAGACTACATTCGTTCAACTGACCTCTTCATTGACTTCAAGGCTGCATATGATAGCATCAATAGAGACCATCTGTACTGTGCTCAACAGGAGATGGGGATACATGGAGAGCTGTTGAGAATGGTAAAAATTATGTCTGATGTAAGAGGCTGCATTCGAGTTGCAGGAAATTGTTCAGACCCTCTGGAAATAAAAAATGGGCTACATCAAGGAGATGCGTTGGCATGCTTATTGTTTAACATAGCGCTTGAGAAGGTGATCAGGGATGAAGGCCTACAGACCAGAGGCACCATCTTCTACAAGTCTGTGCAGATCTTGGCATATGCAGATGACGTGGACATTGTAGCACGAACAATACCAGTATTAAAGGAAGCCTTCACAGCCTTGAACCAAGCAAGCAGGAAGATGGGACTAATGATAAATGAAGACAAAACAAAATATGGCCTGTGGGAAAGCCTATCAACCAAATATGTCGACAACTTTCAGTGTGGATGGATATAAATTTGAAAGAGTAGATAGTTTCAAGTATCTTGGTTCCAAAGTAACTTGCTTCAATGATGTCTCAACTAAAATTAAGATCAGGCTGATCTCAGCAAGTAAGGCATACACTGCCTCGAGCAACTTATTCCTGTCAAGACTCCTCATAATACCGGTATAGTTGGTCCGTTATTGGACATTATAAATTTTCCAGCTAACTCATTCCTAGTTGCCAGCATTTCGTCCCAGTGTGCTAAGTTGGGCTCGTCAGTTGGTAAATAGCACACCTACCAAAACGCATGGCTAGTGCATACTATGGAGGCCACTGCGTAGGCTACTTGGAGCCACCGGCAGTGCCAGTGCACTATGAGACACTTCGTCTCATTTTCAAAAATTGATGCCTGCCTGGCCATCAGATGATAAAGATATTTGTTCTGAATGAGTAAATTTATAATACCAATATAGTTGGTCCGTTATTGGACATTATAAATTTATAATTATATTTATATATTATATTTTTGCCACCAGAATGCTCTATAACAAGTATTGGGAGAAAACTTAAAACTGTTTTTCTGGACATCAAAAAAGTATATGACCATGTACCACGCAGGCATATATGGGAATGTTTGAGACATAAGAAAGTACCCGATGATATCATAGCACGAGTACAAGTGTTGTGTCCAGGTCCAGGATGGAAGGTCAGGTTGGTTTGAAACGAAGAGTGGAGTCCAGCAAGGAAGTTGTCTTTCACCACTTCTCTTCATAATCATAATGAATGAAGTTTTAAAAGCGGTTAAGAGAAAGGATCCAACAACTAATGCCCTGGTTTTTGCTGATGATGTAATGGTACGGGGTGAGACAGAAGCGGAAGTACAAACTAGACTAGATCTCTGGCATGAAGCTCTTACAACCTTAGGTCTCAAAATCAGCAAAACGAAGACAGTTGGCTTGGTGATGAGTAGAAACTCTCCAACTGTTCATCTAAGAATTGGAGATGAGGAGATGGATATTGTAGACAACTTCCAGTATTTAGGTAGTGTTCTGGCATCAGACAATATCATATATCAAGAGATTAGTAACAGAATACAGAAAGCTTCCAAATTCTATCACGCTGTACGTCAAATACTTTGGGATGAAACATTTCCGTTAGTTTCTAAGATCAGCTTGTACAAAATATATCTAGTACCTATATGACGTACGGCTGGAAGCAGCAACACTTACTGGACCAACAAAGAGTCGTCTTCCGGCAACAGAAATAAAGTTCTTCTGTTCTTGTCTACAAAAATAAAAAATGGATAAAATAAGGAATGTGGATATCCGACAAAAGCTTGGATTGTAAAAAAGGTTGCTGGAGACTCTAGAAGTGAAGAGATTGCAATGGTATGGTCATACAAAAAGAATGAACCCTCACAGGACTCCTCGAACATACTTTGGACGACAATGTTCCTCGGAACAGACCAAGAGGAAGACCTCATGATGTTTGGGAAAAACAGATAATTAACGACCTTGAAATTACAGATGTGAACTGGTATCGCATATATGAGCAGCATCTGTGGATGGATACAACAAACTGGAGGAGGCTCATACACAACCGCACCCGGCTTGCTGAAGCAAAGAATTGATAATGACGATGATGATGATATAAATTTGCTCATTCGGAACAAATATTTCAGGTTCCCTATGGGAATCAATATCTTTATCAAGACCCCTCACTGCCCAACAACACTTACTACGAAGGTAATCTCAAAAATAAGGTCTCCTATTTTTTTTTTATAAATACATAGACTTGTTTATTTCTACAATGGTTTACATCATTTTACAGCTTGAACATTTAACTATTTTTCTACATAATCACCATTTCAGTCGATGCACTTTTGTAGACGCTGCAACAGTTTTGTATGCCCATGTCGTATCAGCTTGCCGCCACGCTGTTCAGGAAGTTCTGAGCGGCGCTTTGCGAAACTTCAGGAACCAAAGTGCAGAGATCATCCAGGGTGATCCGCAGATCTTCATGCAGGATTTTCTCAACCTTCACGACTGTCTCGATGGAAATTTCCGGTCTCCCGATCCTTCGTTCGTTCGTCGTGAATTTCAGTCCAACCTGCTGCAAACTCTCTACACCTCTTATGAACATTTTTGACAAGCATGCACAACTCATCATACACTTCTGTCAATTGGCGATGAATTTCAATAGGATCAGTACCTTTTGCATTAAAAAATCGAATAACTGCGCACACTTTGCACTTAGCGGTAACATCCAACGGGAGCTCCAGTCTCAACGGCTGCCAAGCCAAGACTGAGTGCCTCAGCATGACGTGGACGTTCATATGCGAGTGCAGGAAACATTCTTCACAATATTATGACCAACAGCCACACAAACAGAGTTCTGTATTTATAAAAAATTAGGAGACCTCATTTTTGGGATTACCCTTGTATTTATAAAACCCTTGTTAGACCAGTCCTCACTTACGCATCAGAAACATGACCCCTGACCGAAACCGACGCAAGGATGCTTGATGGATTCGAGAGGAAAGTTCTGAGAAGGATAATTGGCCCCGTGTATGATAAAGAACGATGGAGAACAAGGTACAATGCAGAATTGTACACTATATACACCGATGCTCCAGTAACAAAAAAACATACAATCAGGAAGTATAAGATGGGCAGGTCATGTGGCAACATTTATGTGGCACATATCCTGCATGACAAGCATTCGCAGCTGTTACTGGCAAGAAGTATTCCCACACTTTGCTCTTCATCCTTTCTTAACTTAGTAATCCATATTGCTTCCTCTCAGGTTTTGCTTTCACTCTGACTTTTGACTCCCATACCATGACCACAACGAATGCCGTAATGATTGAGAATATGAATCAGTCCAACCAAATGTGGTGCGTTCGCTCAGACTGTTGAGCATCAAGCGCTCAGACAGGTCATGCTCACTAGCGGAGCAGGACTTAGCTACAAGATTACATTCGTTCAACTGACCGTAAACAGGGAATGCAGACCTTTAGCACTAACTGTTATATTACAGAGGCGGACTTGATCATATTATAAATATAGACACATAATATAAACAATCATTTGTTGGCAAATTTAAGTGATTCTGAATTTTTCTCCTGATGCAAAATTGTTGATAGTATACATGCAGTTTAAATATCAGGAATTTCAAACTGTCCAACATCAAGCCTGTTTCTTTTTACAAGGAAAAGTTCCTCTAACCTCTTCCCCTTGTTGTATTTCTCTTTCCCCGCATTTGAAATGCGAGGTCGAGAGAACTCACAGGGTTGAACAGTATGTGAGGTTACATGTTCTGAGTAAACTGCATAAATAACAGCTGAAGTATGCTTACATTTCATGGAAACAATTACTCACCTTTATGAAATAATAAAAATTGTTACCTTCCTTAGAAAACATGGTTATGCTGAAAATTAAAAATTAAAATGAATCGCCTTCCTAGTAGCAGTAACCTACGCTAACATGATATTGTATTAGAAATAGGCCAAAGATATTTTTCTGAAGACAGTATTATTGAATGTGAACATCAATCTCGTTATCACCACTACTAATACATCCTACTACACTTTCATGCTGAACTGATACTTCTTATACCTTCTGTTCTTCAAGTATTTAATCTTAGTTCCACACACACACTGGAAGATCATCATCAATGTTGATGTATGTTTCGAAAGAGATGTCTGCTGCTATTTGGCGCCATTCTTCGATCTTGGAAAACTTATCTTGCATGATATCATTGTGAATATGACAAAAGCCAGCTGCATTGAAGCAGTTCTGAATGGTGTTTTGCTCAACAGAATCCCAAGCAGCGTTAACAAAATGCATGGCATCTATGGCTATGATTTGTCTCGTCGTCGATTCCAGAGCAGCCAATCTTCTCCATAGGCTCTTACAATAATTCTGCTTCATGCAGAATTCCCTATCTAACTGCTGGAACTTACTCATGCAATTTGCTGGGCAGAAAATGATATTTATGATTCTCAAATTAGAAATATCTGGAGGATGAGCAGTGCACTGATCAATGAAGAGTGCAATTTTCCTGTTTCTTACACCAAGCCTTGCATCACATGCACGAATGAAATTTTCAAATACCACAGCAGTTATCCACGTTTTTGTATTAGAAGTGTACTTGCATGGAAAAGATTGCACATGCTTGAAGCATCACGGATTACATATTTTTTCAATAAGCACTGTTACCAATTTCTCGGCTCCACTTTTATAATGGCATAAGAGAAATGTAACCCTTTCCTTGTTAAGTTTGCTATGGCAACACTTTGCTCCCTAAAACCTAGGGTTTAATCTGGCAGAAGGTGGAAAAATAGCTGTGTTTCGTCTGCATTAAAAATACTGTCACGACTATAGTCTTTCAAAACTGATGGAGGTCTTGTAATTTTCCACGTTTCAATCGTTTTGCGTAGTGTAGTGTCATTATGCAGGGCAGCAGCTTTTCCTCACACACATCTACAAACTAAGTTGTGTCAATTCTTGAATATTTCAATCCAGACATTGGACACTTTAAAATCATTAAGTCCCATCTTCTGTGCTAAATGGCCCGAGTTTGAACTATAATACCGTCTAATGGCATATTTGAAGCTCACACCTGTATAACCACATCAGAAGAACTAATACTGAAAACTGATCCTGGTGATTCTGTTTACTTTTAGTAGTTTTCCCATCTTCAAAAGCAGTTTCAATCAGTTTTCATTTACTAACAATCGTATTTAAGGATGACAGAGGAATGTTTAACTTCTGTGCTAAATCCATGTGTTTCATATTTGGATTATGATAAAATTCTTGAAGGATTTTCAGTTTCTTTCTTGTTTTTAATTTGCTGCATTTTCTTTCTCTCCATTACAAACACTTAGATAATACCAAATAAACAAGTCAAGATATTGTCAGTGAATGAATAGAAGTAGGAAATCCTTTGATAACACTATCGAGACCACACATGGTGCTAAACTAATTATTGAGCTTTTGACTGCTAAAGCATTCTCCTAACCCTAGACGAAGTGACACGATCTGAACTGATGGTGCTGGGACATGGTTCAGAGATAAGCAGTTGAAATGTTTCTGGAGTTGTTTGCAGTTACAGGAGGATTCATACTATCTGAATGGAGCAGAAATAAAGTTCTAAAACTCATAGAACTTCGTGAACAATACTGATGTCTGCATGACATCAGAAGTAAAACTATCAAAAAAGAAGTTAACGGGACAATGCATTAAACAGCATCTGTGAGCAAATTAATACCAACTGTTCAAATATCGTACAATACGAAGCGCCGTAAAGGTAAACAGACAGCAGCCATTCTTTGGACTCAAGTTTCCGAATGTGAGTGGAGAAAACCGAGCATGCGTGATGTTATGAAACAAGAGTCAATCATTGCTCCAGAGCATGCTCCAGTGTTTATGAAATAAAATGCAGGACACCTGCCTGTAGCAAACATTGTCTATCTCATGAACACACATCAAAAGGTGCGTACATGTCATTGGCTGCAGCTCCAACTGGACGGACAAATGTGCAAGGATTGGCCAAAATATTGAATGAGGGATGTCAAAAATTGAATGTAGCAAGCAGGACCAGGAAAAAGATCTTGGGTAACATTTGTGTATAATTAATGCATTTGGGACTGGGACTTTTATAATTCAATGTCATTTATGGGAAAAGTGTTACTGAGGTATGTACTAACATGATACCACTGAGTGTATACAGTATATATATTTGAAAAACTAAATTATATCCAGATTTAAACCAACACTAACCCGACCAATGTACTTGTTGAGAAATCTTCAAAATGCAACACAAACCTTAGTTACAACTACTACTACATCAAGTCCTAGATTTCTCGTAAGAACACCATCTCCTAAGGGAAGCACATCCGCTTCGTCGTCGTCCAAATTTCGAGATGTTCTTCTCATAGGAGATCCTTGTTCCAGTTCATCACCAGGTTCTACGTAATCCTGCCATTTCTTCATGTCTAGAAAATAATAAAAAAAATAATTTTGATTTCACTTCTACCCAGGATATAAAACATGGGACAAAAATAGTAAATAAGGTAAGTATACCCCACGCCTTTCAATGGCTCCTTATGTAGCAACATAATACTTTTACTAAAGGAGTTGTTACCTTCTGGCAACTGATTTTTTTCTATTCACGCCTATGGACATGGATGCATAATTATTTTTCTTTCAATTTTATTTTTTTTATTTGTTTAATTTTGTGTGGCTATTGCTAGCCTGGTGCAGCCCTTGTAAGGCAGATCCTCTGACGAGGGTGGGCAACATCTGCCGTGTATGGGAAACTGTGTGTTATTGTAGGGGACGACAGTGTTATGTGTGGTGTAACAGTTTACAGGTATGTTGGGGACAGTAAAAACAGCCTGGAGAATTAACCATTTACAGTTATAATCTCTGACCCGACTGAAAATCATACCTGGGCCCCTCTGAACTGAAGGTAATTACAGTGACCATTCATCCAAAGAGCTGGACTGCTTTTAATTATTAAAACTTACTATGGAAGAATGTTCAATGCCCCAAAATTTTTCATGATGAAGCCTCAAGCGGACAATATAGAAAGGAATTACAATGTAAACAATCCAAATCAAACAAAATCATTAGACACCAATTGATCAGAAGCCATACTTTTCATACATTCTCAAGGCAACCAAGGTATTAAGACAGGCTGGACAAGGAGAAAAGACAAAAATGGTTGTATCATTGCCTCACTTACTGTTGACCAAATTTGGAGGTTGTTTATGAACCAACAGGCATACAGAAAATCCAATAACACAATTTTTCTTGTTTTTTCGCGTTAGATCATAGGTTTCTAATTTTTAATTTATATTTTAATATTTTTTATCTTAGGTGGAATAAAAAAATGGCTATTCATTAACACAATATAAATTGGGATTTTTTTTTTTCAATAAATTTCAGAATTTTATGTTTCCAAGAAGAAAAGTTCTCATCAGTTTTGAAAGGTAGCTTTTTCTAAGCTCGAGGTGGTTGGAAAATTGTGTTCTTGGTCGTGCTGTGATCTTAAAACATTCTACAGTTAATCTGTATGACTGTGACACATGTAAATGAATTCCCTTTTGTGTATATCAGTGTATTTTTATTGGGTTGTATAATATGGATCAGTAGCTGGCTGATGTAGGGAAAGTCATGCAACATTGCTGTGACAGCGCAGGACATTGCACCATGCCACACCTTGATCGAAATTGAAACTAATGATTACCAGTTGAATGTACAATAACATTTGCTTCACTGTTTGTTTAGAAGCTTCCTCTGGTATTTAATAATTACCTGTGATTAGCATTGAAACAAAATAATGGAATGAAGAAGTCATGAAAAATATTTCCCATCTGCTTTTCTCATGAGTACAAATAAAATAAATGCATGAGAAAATTACCTGTCCAATAAATAGATACTTGTTTAAGCTACAGAATAAAAATTATATAGTCACAATAAAAACAATACCATAATGATAACTAACAACACTAATTTTATATGCTAACTTGTGGCTTTCCACAGATCTCAGGAAATTTGTGTACTGAAGCAAAGGGTGTACGAGAATTTATATCAGGAATTACTTCAGTTTTATCGTCAAGAACATTATCTTGCAACACTTTTTCTCTGGTATCTGAGTGTATGATTTTCAAGTAAGCTGACAGCAGCAGTACAATACAAAAACCAAGTGTACAATCTTTAAACCTGCTATTGGAGGACCAAAGCCCTCATGAGAAAAGCTGCACAGGTAATTATTAAATAGCGGAGGAAATTTTTCATTAAATAGCGAAGCAAATGTTACTGTACAAGCAACTCCAAGCAAGGCGTGTCGTGGTGCTGTATCCTGGGCTGTCGCGGCGATGTCAAACAATTTTCTCCGCACTAGCCAGCTAATGATTCCGTATCATTCTACCCAACAAACTGATATTTAAAAAATGAATTAATGTATGTATTTTACAGTCATATAGCATAACCATTGAATACATAAAGATCACGTGACCAAGAACGCAATTTTCCAACCACTCCCAGCATCGGGCGAGTTGGCCATGCGGTTAGGGGCGCGCGGCTGTGATCTTGCATCCTGGAGATAGTGGGTTCCAATCCCACTGTTGGCAGCCCTGAAGATGGTTTTCCGTGGTTTCCCAGTTTCACACCAGGCAAATGCTGGGGCTGTACCTTAATTAAGGCCACGGCCGCTTCCTTCCCATTCTTAGGCCTTTCCTATCCCATCACCGCCATAAGACCTATCTGTGTCGGTGCGATGTAAAAGCCACTAGCAGACCACTCTCAGCCAAGGAAAAGTTACCTTACAAAACTGATAACTGTTTTCTTGGAAATATACAGTAAAATTCTGAAATTTATAAACAATGTATAAAATATCCCAATGTACATGGTGTTAAAATTTGGATTCGATTACATGAAGGGTTTTGGAAAAACAATTTCTTAAAGTTCATACCTGCTTAAAAACGGGCACCTTTTGCGTTCCACTGGTGCCCCATACGACTAGGACAACCCAAAGATGGTATTGAGATATCCTGCCTCGCTTTTGCAGATGACCTGGCCATACTGACAGATGATGTAGTCACAGCCGTTAAATAAACTGAAACCCTTAGCAAATGTGCTGGAAAGGTTGGTCTACAAATTTCCTTTGAAAAGCCCAAGTTCTTCTGCTCAAAACTTGACATCCAAAATTTGAACACAACATATGGGCAAATCAACTGAGTACCACACTTTAAGTACTTGGGAGAAATACTTGAACCAACAGGAGGCGAGAAGGCTGCCCAGAAAATTTGCCTACAAAAATTTCGGAAAGCCTACGGCAGGGTTCACAACATATACAATAAAAAGTGCTTGTCCCACCATGCAATACCTTTGGGCTGAATAGAGATTTCATCTATAACATCGTGATTACCACACTCAAGAAGTCCATCATGATCTTCAAGAACCATGCTTGCGGACCTAAAATAAATGTTTGACATGCCTCACTCAATTGCCTACTTAACATCATACGATCACTTTATATACTGTATCCAAATCCATTATTGTTGTTAAGGTACTCTTTGTCTTTGGGCAACCTGCAGCTGTTGCAGGAAGATTGTATAATAAATAATAACACAGTAATCAAGCCCAAATCATATATGCCAGCGAGACCCTTACACTAAACGGGAAAGGTGACCTACAAAACATTTTAAAAGAACAAAGAAGAATCCTGAGGAAAATTCTCAGCCCCCCGAAAAACAGATGGTTATAGACTGAGGTAACGCAAAGTGGCAGAAGCACTTTCCAACATTGCAGCAGACATCCGCAAAAGACGTCTGAAATTTTATGGGCACGTCCGCAGACTGCCGGCAAGTAGACTGACACACAAGATTCTCACCTACATAGAACATCTAAAAAATATTCCATGGGTACTGGAAGTGAAGAAGGATCTGGAAAAAGCCCAGATGAACTCAACTGACACCGCAAACAGAAACCTCTATAGGAAAAAAATTAATGGATGGAAAGTGCAACCAGAGAACGAAGTGAAAAAGAAGACTGGAGCAAAGTGGGCAGAAGAACGAAAAAAGATCCACGGAGAAAGGATGAGAGCTGTTTGGCAACTCAGAAAACAGAATCGTTAGAGCTTTGCATGATCCATTGGGTCCATAGGATGATGATGATGATGATATATAAATTAAGAATCATAGGTAATAAATCTCATATTATTCTGTATTGAAAAGCAATATAATGTAAAACAAGAGCTAAAAGGTTTGAACCTATTCAATACTCATTTACTGTAATCTAAAAAAGTTATTTTACAACTGGCTTTGTCACACCGACACAGATAGGTCTTACGGCGACGAAGGGATCGGAATGGCCTAGGACTGGGAAGGAAGCGGCCGTGGCCCCAGCATTTGCCTGATGTGAAAATGAGAAACCATGGAAAACCATCTTCAGGGCTGCCGACAGTAGGGTTCAAATCCACTACCACCCGGATGCAAGCTCACAGCCGCCCGCCTCTAACCACACAGCCAACTCACCCAGTCTAAAAAAGTTACATATATTTGAAACTAGTTTCGGTCTTGCTAGAGACCATCATCAGCCAAAAGTCATTAAGTTAAGGCAAGACATAAAATAGAATAAATCAAACGTATAAAATAAGATATTGTTGATATTTGGTGTAAACTAAGTATAGAGTTGAATGATAATGTTTTCTTCTAATTTGAAGAATGCACTTCTTAAATGAGTAGGTTAAACTCTTATTCTTAAACAATGCATAACACGTAACTTGGCCCCTAAATTATTAAAGGTGAATCCTAAGAGACGTATTCCTTTCAAATAATGAAAACCCAAATTCGCACTAATAAGATTTGGCTCGGAGGAGAAATCAAGTTCCTATATAAGAAGAATTCTCCTTAATAATAAGCACCATGAAATTCACCTCGAATCTTCAAAGTTACTATATCAATTCCAATGGGGTATTTATCAACCACACATTGAATATAAATTGCAAATCACTTTATCCCGTAAATAACAAGTTTTAGAGAAAAACTTACTCAATCTGAAAAACTTTAAAAACCCGCTTCTAACTCAAACACAGCACATCCATCTACCACTAACAATTATACCAATTTCCATCCTCCGATCCCTAACCTATCTAATGTTTTATTTGACAATACTGAAACTTCTATTTTGAGCAGAGGTCCAGAACAGAATTGGCCGAAACCTAACATAATTGACAACGTAATAACCACTACAGCAGAAACTGAATTAGCCATCAATAAACTACCCCTCAATATACAAGACGAAGTTAGATATGAAGTGAAAACGAAATTAGAAAACCACCTCAAACCATTGCATATTGATATTCCCATTAGTCTTAATAACAACTACATTAATAGCGATAATTCCATGCATAAACAAATTCACAATCTCAGAAAGAAAATTACTGATCATAACTAAGGCAGACAAAGGTAATTCTACTGTCATTATTAACAAAGATGAATATATAAGAAAAACAGAACAAATCTTTTTCCTCAATTAAGAAACATCCCACTGCTAAACTCCAATGTCAACTCAAACAAATACTAAAAAATTCATCTTATATATAACACAAATGTAATTCTCTCATCAACAAAATCTTGGCCTACCTTCAGAAATTCATAAAGCCAACATTCCCATTAGACCGATAGTTAATTACAGACATCGCAATTTTCGAAGATATTGAGTAGCTCCTGCATCAATACTTTAATAATAATAATAATGTTAATTGTTTTACATCCCACTAACTACTCTTTTACGGTTTTCGGAGACGCCGAGGTGCCGGAATTTAGTCCCGCAGGAGTTCTTTAACATGCCAGTAAATATACCGACACGAGGCTGACGTATTTGAGCACCTTCAAATACCACCGGACTGAGCCAGGATCGAACCTGCCAAGTTGGGGCCAGAAGGCCAGCGCCTTAACCGTCTGAGCCACTCAGCTCAGCCATCAATACTTTAATCTCAATTTCTACCTTAATGAGATATCAAAAGAACCAAACTCTCTATTTTATCTACTAATTCCTATTTTCAATAAAAAGAAATTTAATCTAAACCCCCTTTCTTATTTTTCTCCACATTCCTCCAGCAATCGCCCGCCATTCCACATCCATCAGCCCCGCCTTAGGCCAAACCAGCTAGCATCAACTCAGAGCAAAACAACTTCGGAGCCAGTTTACTCCCCACTGCTGAGGAACGACAGCAGCTGAGCAAGCATGGAGGGGAAGTGCATGACGTAATATGTACTGAAGATCAAAGGGGATACAGGGTATTCTCACACGACACAACTTTCAAGCCTACATTTTCTTTCAATAAATGCAATTTCCCAAAACTTTGGTTACTTAATCGTGAACATTTATTTTTTCCGGATATATTGCACACTGCTGTATTTTTCCTTTGTCGATGAATAATTTCTTGCCCTGTTATGCTCTATAATCTATGTCTTGTTCCTTCCGCACGATCTATGCTTCAAATAATAATAATTATAATAATAATAATAATAATAATAATAATAACAACAACATTTATGTGCCGTTACTACAAGTACTACAAGTACCACCACGGTATGCAACCCGCCTGTCCGCTGCTCTAATCTCATGCGGTAGCCAGCCATCCCGAACGGAGCAAGGAGCGCCTGCTCCCTAGAGCAACGACTTGATGACGTCTGGACTGAACTATACCTCCCTTCTCTTCCCCCTCCCATCTACAACTCAGCTCTATTCCATTTCTTTGCTTTTGCTCTTTCAACTTTTTCAAAAATCCATATTGAAAACCTACATCTCAACACTTTCTCATCAACATTATTCTGTTCACACTAATTTCAACTGAACTATACTCAAGAAGATTCTCCAAGTGTTAATATTTTAAGTGTTTAACTTCCTCTTTCAAAGAGTGCATTGTACAAATTAGAAGAAAATATTATCATTCAGCTCTATCCATGTCTTACACCGAATGTCAACAACATACTCTAACTTTATAAATTTTATCTATTATAATTTATGTCTTGTCCTAACTTTATGACTTTGACTGACTATGATCTCTAGCAAGACCAAAACTAGTTTCATATAGAGTACATGTAACTTCTTTAGGTTACAATAAATGAGTACTGAATAGTGGAAACCTTTTAGCTCTTGTTTTACATTATATAAATTAAAAATTCAAAATCTACATGACCTAACATGAAATGAAATGAGGAAAATGGTGGTGTTACTGGATTTTCTGTAGCCCTGTTGTTTTTATTTTTTCCTAAACAACCTCCAAACTCAAATACACATAATATTTTAGTCGATAGTAGTCAACCTACTCTGTAAATAAAAGACTGCAGCAACAATAACTTAGAGATAAATTATCACTAACTTTCTCAACACAAAGCAACAGTGTTGCACTGATGACGAAGGTAATAACAATCAAGTTCTCCTAATTCAATGTTTGATTTGTACAAGTACTTCTGCTTGTACTAAATTGGCTATTCTCATTTTCAAATGGAATTACGAATTTCAAGGCAAATACTACGTGAATATAAAATTAAATTAAAATGAATTAAAAACAATGTGTTGGTTAAATGGGTTATTGAAATGAGATGGAAATGGATTTACTTATAGATAGCCTAGTATAAAAAACAATTTCTACTCATTTGAACAGTTGTTAAAATGTTTCCAGCACTTTATCACTAAAATATTCCACTTGTCTTCTGATAAGGTTTTGAAAAAATGTATGACTTTCCTTTGTCACAGTTCTGAATATTGTTAAGTGTTCACGTCATTTACGTCATTTCAAGGGAATCGGTTAAGAACATTGTTTATGGTGAGAATATACATCACTTAGTGCATCTCAGAAAAAGGATCACTACTGCCATGGATCACTACTGCCATCGCAACTGTCAGTCCAGACATGCTCCAGTGTATGAGGCAAGAAACTGATTATCGATTTGTCGATGTCTGCCGTGCCACTAATGGGGCACATATAGAAATTTATTAAGGTGTGTAACAAACTGCTCCCAGCTTTCCTCTTCAGATTAAGACCATAACTGCCTTAATATGTTTATCCTGCTTGAATTATGGATATTCTTTTTCGATGACCCTGTATTTGGCATATAGCAGATTATAATCTCCACAGAAGTAAATGGTTAAAATTTAAGTACTTTTCATAAAAGAAACATTTATTTAATTGCAATATGTTACACTATTCAGAGTTCTAGTCAGCAAGCCATCATGAATGATGGTAGGCAACACCAATGTTCTCCTCTATTTCCAATTACAGTAGTCTAATCTGTTTACATACCACTTAATTTTTCCCTTATTGGAGTGATGAAGGCTACAGCTACAGGGTAATTTATATAAACCAGGTGATTTTCAAAATAACCCCGTTTCTAACTGGTAGCAGATAGAAAGATGCAACTGCGTTCCAAATATGAAGAAACTGTGGGAGATTCGCTTATCATCACAGCAGATATTGGAAATGACTCTCATCTTCCTGCAGACACAGCTAAACCTGTTATTCCATGCTTCTGGCAGTTCACTGCAACATTTACTTGTCTATTCCACTGATTTTGTCATAATGTTGGTCTTCAAATCTTAAGTTGTTCATAATCAATTTTGATTCACTTTTCCCTAGAAATAACTCCACGGGAAATAACCTGATGTCGTTAAGTTTGGTGATCTTGTCGTCTACAAATTCTTAGAGATTATTCTGTCCTCAAAGAAGGTGGTGATCAGAGCAAGAGACTTGACGTTTAGCAAGTTTGGCAAATAACCCTGAAATAGCTCAATGTCGTCTAATTACTTGAAAATTGCAGAAAAATGACCTTGTGTCCATTGTATCGAAGAAGAATGGACCCACTATTCGGTTTTCTGAGACAGCACACCAAACTCGATTTTCTGTGGGCACAGCCGATCATTCATAAAATGGTAAATGCAGCACAGGTGGAGTTTAAGGAAGCAGAGATTGTGATCAGTGGAATACTGTGTAGGAGGGATACTGACTGGAAGGTGAATGGGAACTTAAATGAGACTATGGAGTGTATATGTGGGAAACTGGGAGTGAGATTTCTAGATCATAATGGGTGGGTAGGAGGTAGGGATGTGCGCTCAGATGACCTTCACTTAAACCACAGTGATGCATGTACGTCAGAAAATTTGTTTAGAAGGGTTATACAGACGTACATTCAGGGAAATGGGGTGGTCTAGGGAGCTGTGATAAGGGTACAGAGATCTGGAAGTCAAGTAGAGATGACAAAAAAATGTTAGTGCTGAACTGTAGAAGTATTGTAAAGAAAGAATTAGAATTAAGTAATTCAATACACATATACTTACCAGATAATGTAATAGGAGTTGAAGAATCATGACTGAGAAATGATATAATGGATGCAGAAATATTCTCATAGAACTGGAGTGTGTATCGTAGAGATAGGATAGGAATGGTAGAAGGGGGAGTATTCATTCTGGTGAAAGAATAATTTGTAAACTATAAAAAATTTAAAGATGACAAGCATGAAATCCTATCTCTAAAGATAATAGGCAACTTGATGTCTTTGGAGTGTACAGACTGGGAAAGGGTAGCACTACGATGAATCAGAATTATTTGAGAAGATAATCAACTGTGTGGGAAATGAAATGGAAAGGAACGTGCTTGTAGTGGATGATCTCAATTTACCAAATGTCAATTGGGGATGTAATGCGAACGACAGGAAGCATAACCAACAAATGGCAAATAAGTTAATATGGGAAGGGCAGCTGATTCAGAAAGTGATGGAACCAACTGCACGAAAGAATATTCTGGATGTGGTGCTAGTAATAGATGGTATTAGTGATCACGAAACTGTTTTTGTCGTAATTAAAAATGAATGTGATGGAAAGGAAGGTATTAAAATTAGGACCATTAGGCAGTACCATATGGCCGATAAAACAGGCACGAGGGAGTTTTTAAAAAATAACTAAGATCGGTGGAAAACGGTGAATAAAAATTTGAACAGACTCTGGGATGGGTTTAAAGCAATTGTTAAGGAATTTAAAAACAGGTTTGTACCATTAAACGTGGTAAGGAATGGTACAGATCCACTATATTATAACAGACAAGTAAAGGGACTAAGAAGGAGGTGCAGGTTGCAAAGAAATAGAGTTAGAAATGGCTGTGAAGTTGAGGAGAAATTGAAGGAACTTGTTGGAAATTGAATCTAGCAAAGAAGTCAGCTATGGATAACATGATGTCAAGCATAACTGGTGGTCATACAAATTTTAGTGCAAAATGGAAGGGTATGTATCTTAGGTACTTTAAGGCAGAAATAGGTTCCAAGAAGGACATTTCAGGAATCATTAATGAACAAGGGAAGTGTGTATGCGAGGATCTACAAACGACAGAAGTATTCAGTCAGCAGTATGTAAAGATTTTGGTTACAAGGATCTAGATAGAGGAAGTGACCAATACTAAAGAAGTATTAAAATTTACCTATGATAACAATAACATTTACAGTAAGATACAAAAGTTGAAAACTAGAAAAGCAGCTGGAATCGATAAGGTTTCACGGTATATACCATACTAAAGACAATGGGTTGGTATATAGTACCATATCTGAAGTACTTATCTGATTATTTTTTGCATGAAAGAGCTATACCAAATGAATGGAGAGTTGTTATAGTAGCCCCTGTGTATAAATGAAAGGGTGGTAGACATAAAGCTGAAAATTACAGCCCAGTCAGTTTGACAAGCATTGCATGTAAGCTTTGGGAAAGTATTCTTTCTGATTATATTACACATGTTTGCAAAATTAATAACTGGTTTGATAGAAGGCAGTTCGGGTTTAGGACAGGTTATTCCACTGAAGCTCAACTTGTAGGATTCCAGCAAGATATAGCAGACCTCCTGGATTCAGGAGGTCAAATGGACTGTATCGCGATTGACCTATCTAAGGCATTTGATAAGGTTAGATCATGGTAGACTACTGACAAATATGAGTGCAATTAGACTAGACAAAAGAGTGACTGAATAAGTGGCTATATTTCTAGGAAATAGAACTCAGAGAATTAGAGTAGGCAAATCTTTATCTGACCCTGTAATAATTAAGAGGAGAATTCCTCAAGGCAGTATTATTGGACCTTTATGTTTCCTTATATATATAAATGATGTGAATAAAGAAGTGGAATCAGAGATGAGGCTTTTTTCAGATGATGGGTTTTTTTGTTTCTTGCTAGTTGCTTTATGTCGCAACGATATATATGTCTTATGGCGACGATGGGAGAGGAAAGGCCTAGGAATGGGAAGGAAGTGGCCGTGGCTTTAATTAAGGTACAGCCCCAGCATTTGCCTGGTGTGAAAATGGGAAACCACGGAAAACCATCTTCAGGGCTGCCGACAGTGGGGTTCGAACCCACTATCTCACTGATACGAGCTCACAGCTGCGCGCTCGTAACCGCAACAGATGATGTTACTCAGTATAAAGTAATAAATTACATTTTTTCAAGATGCTTTACATCACACCGACACAGATAGGTCTTATGGCTATGATGAGACAGAAAAGGGCTAAGAGTGGTTAGGAAGTGGCCGTGGCCTTAATTAAGGTACAGCCTGGTGTGAAAATGCGAAACCATGGAAAACCATCTTCAGGGCTGCCGACAGTGGAGTTCGAACCCATTATCTCCCGAATACTGTGTACAGAGTATTTTTTATCTGATTTCCGTCGCACCGACATAGATAGGTTTTATAGCGGCGATAGGATAGGAAAGGGCTAGGAGTGACTTAGGCCTTAATTAAGGTACAGGCCAAACATTTGACTGGTGTGAAAGTGGGAAACTACGGAATACCATCTTCAGCGCTGCCGACAATGGGGTTCGAATCCACTATCTCTCGGATGCAAGCTCACAGCCGCGCACCGCTAACCACACGGTCAACTCGCCCAGTCGGACAGAGTGTAACAGCCTGCCTGAATATTGATGGGAAGTAGCTGGTGAGTTAGATAACTTTCTTCTTTAGCATGCCATTCCCCTGGTTTATAAATTTTCTGATACTACTGGTACGTAACACACTGGATCATCATAGCATTCGGGCTATTCAATCCCTACTCTGAGGTACTGATTGGAATGAACAGTGTGCATATTTAGCGGAATAATGACAGATGAGTGTTCATGGCAATCTGCGGCCTGGTCATCCCAGCTCTGGAACTTCGGACTATTAGATTGGCACCGCAATCTAACCGCAGCACTGTTCGTTAAAAGTGATAAAACGTGCGGCTTTCCATTTGATCGAGTATTTTATATGATAGCATTGATTTTAATCATTACATTCCTACTTACGTTTTTGTAATGACTTATGTTGATTTCAGTTAGGAAAACCACAAAGTCAGTCTTTCTGAGAATCCCGTAGTGAAGCGCGGGTACATCAGCTAGTAATAATAATAAATACAACCAATCAGGTGTCTGCCGCATCAAATGTAACAACTGTGACACAAGCTACATTGGATGAACAGGCAGAAACTTCACCGTCCATTATAATGAACATATAAATGCAGTATAGCACAACCATTTCTCATCAATAGGCCAACATGTAGAAGAATCTAAACACAACTTCACAGACATCAATAATGACATGATGATATTAAACATAAACTCTTAAGGGCCCCCTGCTCAACATAACCGAAGATTTCTATATTTCTTTGGATCAATACGCTAACCCCAATCATAACATTAACGACATTACAGAGAAAACCAGTATCATCTTTGACAAGGTCATTCCTGCAATAAAAAATGACTATCTCAAATTAGTAAACACACGTCATAACAAACCGACGAATCACAAACCTAACCCCGCCCCTACCTTCACAATAGCCACTCCTCCATCCCCTCCACCAACATCCCTCCACACAGCTAACATGAGCCCCAGACATACTCGTAGCAGAACACAACAAGTCTCCAAACATATCGGGACACAACCTCCACAGCAACAACAATAAGTATTCTTTTCATTTCACACATACATCCAGGCATTCCTTCATACATACTCTACACTCACATTAGCTTTTCTTTACAGATAACAACCATATAACGTGCACAGACGAGAGAGGTGTCACCACCAACTGCTCTAAAATTATACCCTATCTTGCTGTATATATACATCTTACCTGACTACATCAACAGTCGAATTGCACAGTACTCAATTTTCAAATTTTAATGACAAGAGTTCTTATAACATACCAATACAAAGTATATCAGCCATAGAACATTCTCGATGTTTACGTAATACAACTTAATCAACACAAGAACTACAAGAGGATTGAAGAATGAATGCAACGCAACATGAACTCAAATTTTAATAGACATTTTTAAAATATACCATGTTTTAATGTGTTATATTTTTTAGTGTCTTATGATGTGGCATATATATTTTAATGTGTTTATGTACTCATGTCCATGCTCAATCAATAGGTTTTAGTTTATTATAATCATCACCACTTTTAATCAGAGATATTTTAACGCAACATACTGCAATATATTTTACTTCCATTTTTCATTAGACATCCGGATGCTCTAACGTAACATCTTTGTAATTTTGTCTAATGACTGTAAATTTGTGTGCTAGCTGATGATGGCCAACATAGGCCGAAACCGGTACTAGTGCAATAATTCATTCACAATAAATGCATTGATCGGTGGAACATTTTTCTTGTCTATTACATTACAGCTATCGAGCTCGGTTAAATAAGTTACAAGATTGTGAGCAACTGCAAAATGACCTCGATAATGTTGTGAAATGGAGAGAAGACAGTGGTATGATGATAAACAGGGTTAAAAGTCAGGTTGTGAGTTTCACTTATAGGAATAGTTCTCTCAGTTTTAATTACTACGTTGATGGCATGAAAGTTCCTTTTGTGGATCATTGTAAGTACTTACGTGTTCATATAAGGAAAGATCTTCATTGGGGTAATCACATCAATATGATTGTAAATAAAGGGTACAGATCTCTGACATGGTTATGAGGGTATTTAGGGGTTGTAGTAAAGATATAAAGGAGAGGGCATAAAAGAATCTGGTAAGACTCCAACTAGAGTATGGTTCCAGTGTATGGGACTCTCACCAGGATTACTTGATTCAAGAACTGCAAAAAATCCAAAGAAAAGCAGCTCGATTTGATCTGGGTGATTTCCGACATAAGAGTAGTATTACAAAAATGTTGCAAAGTTTAGGCTGGGAAGACTTGGGAGAAAGGAGATGAGCTGCTCGACTAAGTGGTATGTTGCAAGTGACTATTCTCATTTTGAAAACCCGTATTGAAGATCAAATGAAAGTAAAAACAATAAATATATTATTCCACCTATTCAATACTCAACTAGCTTACAAAATTAGGATTTCATCCTTATTTTATTGCTAAATTATTTAAACATGGTACATGTTTTGCTCATTTTCTGAGCATCTTCAGCCACTTTCCAATCTTAAGGCTAATTAGGAAAATGACCTAGAACTTATATGATTGATTTGTCAGTAGCAAGCTTAAAATTAATGCAATTTTTAAGAAACTTGGTTAAATACAATTTTCTAGTATATTGTGTCAAAACTGTTGTAATGTAAGTATAACAGTTATTCACATTCAATTAAAACTAATACAATTTTCTTATATAAATGTCAAAATGTCTGGTCTAAGTGTAACAGTTATTCACATTCAATTGAAATTATTATATTTTGAAATTTTGTTTTTTACTTTAAACGTTTTACTAAAATCTTCAAGAATCATTGTCACTTCTTATAAACTCGAAAAAATGACTATATTACACTCTCAAAACATTTTATGAGATCAGACTGAGAAAGTATTGTGTTTGTTGTCTTACTATCAGCAGCTCATGTTATACCGTTTCTTATTATACGTATTGGTTGTTACACACTTGAATTGACGTATGTTGAAACTTGTTGTAATTCAACTTTACAATTATCTTGTTCAGGATTAAAAAATCTGTGTGTGTGACAGACGGTCGTCAAGCAGCCGTGAACACTAACAGATACACATGCAGGAGTCGAAGTGATATGTCAACAAGCTCATTGCTTAATTTGGAGAAATCATAGTTTCAACTGTCAACATTAAGATTAAATGTCGCTTTGACCCAGGCCTTATTCATACAAACTGATTTTTTACATCCTGAACAAGATAATTGTAAAGTTGGATTACAACAAGTTTCACCATATATCAATTCAAGTGTGTAACAACCAATACCTATATACCTGATCTCTTAAAATGTTTTAAGAGTGTAATATAGTCATTTTTTCAAGTTTATAAGAAGTGACAATGATTCTTCAAGATTTTAGTAAAACATTTTAAGTAAACAACAAACTTTCATAATATAATAGTTTCAATTGAATGTGAATAACTGTTATACTTAGACCAGCCATTTTGACATTTATACAAGAAAATTGTAGTAGTTTTAATTGAATGTGAATAACTGTTATACTTACATTATAACCCATTTTGACACAATATACAAGAAAATTGTATTTAACCAAGTTTCATAAGAATTGCATTAATTTTAAGCTTGCTAATGACAAATCAATCATATAAGTTCTAGGTCAATATTCCTGACTAGCCTTCAGATTCTAAAGTGGCTGAAGATGCTCAGAAAATGAGCAAAACATGTACCATGTTTTAATACTTTAGCAATAAAATAATCAAGAGGACAAATTGGGGCAAATACTCATTTATAGGAAGGGGAGTTAGGGATTGGAATAACTTACCATGGGAGATGTTCAATAAATTTCCAATTTCTATGCAATCATTAAAGAAAAGGCTAGGAAAACAACAGATAGGGAATCTGACACCTGGGGGACTGCCCTAAGTGCAGACTGGTAGTGACTGATTGATCAATACCATGTGGGAAATGTGTGGTCCACATGTGGGTATTTTGAGAATTTATATACCGTAACCAGTCAGATGGAATCAATCAAGTTTCATCTATGAACCATGTGAGTGCAGAATTCCTGGTAGCCATACAGTAAACTCCAGGAACCGTGGGCAGTAACGGACTCGTTTTTCCTCATCCAGCTCTCGCAACTCATTAATGGCAATCAATCTTGTATGGCCGCAAGATTCTTTACTTCGGTCGCTCTTCGACATATGAAATATGAATACCCCGCCTCCTGAGACAAATGACATAACTATTTCCTAGGAGATTGAAGTACACAAGTCTGAACATCTTATGCCAAACCAATGTGTAATGTATGGCAGACTCACTCAAAAAAGACCCAGTTATTTCCAACATTCTCACTATAACCAGTATTAGATCCCCCTTGAGTGCATTATGCACATCATACTCTCTCCTGAACGCACCTTGGATGGCAAAAGACTTTGCAACCTATAATTTTTTTACTAAAAATGTGTACAGCATCTTGAATGAATGTACAGTAAAACAACAAGCAAACCAGCAACAAGCAAAAGTGAGGAACCAATTGATGCCTAACAAAGAATAACTTGCATATTATTGGCAAATGTTGGTTAAGTGTTTTTTTTTTTTTAATTGCTCCACGTCGCACCAACATAGATAGGTCTTATGTCAACAATGGGATAGGAAAGGCCTATTACTGGGAAGGAAGCGGCTGTGGCCTTAATTAAGGTACAACCCCAGTATTTGACTGATGTGAAAACGGGAAACCATGGAAATCCCCCTTCAGGGCTGTTGAGAGTGGGGGTCAAACTTGCTATCTACACGGATGCAAGCTCACAGCTGCGTGCCCCTAAACGCACGGCCAACTAGTCCAGTATATGTTGGTAAGTAAATCTCTCAGAGATTCTTCACATTTAGAGCAACAATCGCATCTTCCTATTTGCTATCAGATAGAAATGGGATTGTTTCTGAAACCCTCCTCGTTATATAAACTACTCTGCACAATATCACAAGGAGTATTTCAGTGAAGTATTTACCTCTGCAAGAAGAGCAATTTTGTTTTATTGAGAACTATGTTTAACCTCTTAACCTCTTGAGTGGCATGCCCAAGAAATTCTCGTTCAGCTGCAGTGTTCATTTCGCGATCGCCCAATAATTTCTTGGGTACTGTAATCTCTTTGGAAAATGTTTTCCAGCATTCTCTACAGATGACAGGAGAATTTCCAGCTGTATGCGTGAAGCCTCCGGCCTAAAATATGCCTTATCTTCTCTACTTTATATATGCAATCTCTTGCCAGCTGACGAGGTAAACAGAAATGGCGAGCGCGAAATGGAAGATATGTTTGTCTGAAGGCAAAATAAGCAACTACATCAAAGATGAACCTCTAAGTGACATTAGTATTTCTGATAGTAGTGATAATGTTTCTACTGATTCTTCGGATGATGACCTCCTTAGAATTTCTGGTGAAAGTGAGGAAGATATTAAGTCAGAAGCTAAGTTAATGGTAGGGGATGTTGAATATACATGTGTGTGGAAAACGTGTAAGGCAGAGGACAGTGTGCGATCTAATATAATTCCATTTACGGGAAATCTTGGTGTGAGGGTTGTATTATTATCAGAGGTGAGAGCGAATGACTGTTTTGAACTGTTTCTAACAGATAAAGTTGTAAATTTGACAGTGATTGAAAAAAATTTGTATATTAAAAGTGCATAGAAAAACTTGTAAATAAATCTCCGCATGCAATGGCACAGTTTTGGAAAGAAATAAACTCTTTTGAAATTTGACAGTTTGTTGCATTACTGTTGTTGATGGGAATAATACAAACACCTGAAATTAAAATGAATTGCTCACAGGACAGTATTCTCTAAACACCAATATTTTATGAAATCATATTACAACAGGCCTACTGTAAAAAAAAAGTGTAAATACAGTGTAAAGAAAGTTTTTATTAACCTTGAATAATATATGAATGTGTTCCCTTAATAACTGTTACACATTCCTTGCTTTGTAAAAATAAATCATCTCCTCCGAAAAAAACCTCACTTTTCTGGCACAGGCGGTCTGCCAGAACCCACCACTGAAGGGGTTAACCAGACAGTTTCCACTGAGAAATGAACCTTTGTAGTGGAGAATATATTTTGAATGATGAGTGAATATGCCACGCCTATTATGTGTGCATGCCCTCACGTAAGACGAGTTATCTAGTCCTGCATGATTTGACATATATATGTCTTATGGCTGGGGGTCATCTGAAAATGTGCATTACGGAGGTTAACTTCACAAAAAGTGTGAGGGTACTGTAACCCTAGGTATGAATGGATGGCCAGACAATATTACCTACCAAACATGCTTATGGCTGGTAGCCATTTGAATGACTTAACAATGGTCTACCCCAAGTACCTGTTCTTTCTGCATTACTGTTTAACCTGTATATTGCAGACATACCTGTCACAAGCTCTCATCAGTTTGCTTATGCTGACGATCTGGCAATAATTACTCAGCATGTGGATGCTAATGTGATAGAAAGAACTTCAAATGCAGACTTGGATGTTCTGTGCACATACTTCAAAACACGGTGCTTGAAACCAAGCCCTAGTAAAACTGAAATCTGCTTCTTCCATTTAAATAACCGGCAAGCGAATATCACCTTGAAAGTCTTCTCCCTCACAATGCCAACCCTAAATACCTTGGAGTTACTCTTGACCGAAAACTATCATAGAGGAAACATTTACCCAACCTAGCAGCCAAATTAACGACACGCAATATCATCACCCACAAACTTGCTGGCTCCACAGGGGGAGCTTCTGCATCTACTTTGCGTACTTCAGTTAAGGTGCTGGTGCTTTCCACAGCTGAATACTGTTCTTCAGTTTGGATAAAGAGCTCTCATGCTAAAAAGGTGGACAATGTCCTGAATAAAACAATGCGCGTTATAAGTGGCACAGTAAAATCTACTCCTCTTTTCTGATTCCCGGTGCTCAGCCACATTGAACCTCCTAGAATTAGAAGATTGAACAACCTGGTTACAGAATACAACAAGATATTGACCAATCCTTATCACCCCATTAATGAAGATTTTAACAGCAGATTCAGCTGCCTCAAATCACGATCTGCTCCAATTCAAACAGCACAGAATCCAAAAGCTGATTGGCAACAAGAGTGGAACAGCATAGCTCCGACTCAATGGCAGACATTGTTCAATTATAAGAATCTTTCAGCTGGCTTTGATTTGTCCCGCAAGACATGGGTAGTCCTCAACAGATTCTGTACTAACCATAGAAGATGTGGATCAATGATGTTTGAGTAGGGCATGAGATCTTCCCCAGCCTGTGACTGTGGTGCAGTTAAGCAGACTTTCAACCATATTGTCACGGAATGCATTGGAAGGGCATTTGTTGGATCCATCCAGGACTTTGTGGTGGCTTCTACTGAGGCCATACGATGGCTAGATAAGTTAGATCTAACACTTTGAACCCTTTTAATTGCAATGATTGTTTCTGATGTTATAATTGATGCAAGTGCGATAACAGGCATAACCTGAAAACAATATCCTCTCACCCATGGGTAACTAATGCAGATATCGAGCTTGAATTATTATTATTATTATTATTATTATTATTATTATTATTATTATTGCTTGTATGTATAGCTGTGAAGTGTTAGATCCATTTTAGTATTAGTATTGTTATTATTTACGTAGCTGAATGATTGTATTGTGTGTGAGGTTATGTCATGACCATGTGTTGTACATAGACATTGATATCATTTCCATTAATGTAAATACCTGTAAATTAATATTATAATTTATTCTTACCTGTATATATAAATTGTAATCCTATAATTGTGAAACACACTGTAACTTCCAGAATGGTGTGGACACTAGAACAATTGAAAATATTCTGTACGTATTGCACACTCTACAATATTTAAGAAGGTAGTTTTTTTTCTGTAACGTATCTTTCTCGAAACCTGGCCAGATTTATATATAAAGAGACGATCTTGACGGTGAAGTTAGTTACTGCTGAGTTATTGCTTGGAAGTGTTTGGAAGTTGAGTTATGGTGCAACAAGATTATATCTGTAACCATGTGTCTGACATGCTGAAGTAGGCAGTCAGTAGTCATCTGTTTTATTTGTGTTCCAAGGTTGTAACCTGTATGTGTTGTGTTATTCAGTTGTTTTTAATAATGGCGGTTTTGTTGATAGTTAATAGTCAAGCTCGATATCTGCATAGTCAATTCAAATATAGTTAACATTAACCACAATAAATTCTCGAACTCTGGTATCTATAGGCTTAAATGCACCCATTGTGGTTTTTCTTATATCGGACAGACCGGACGTAGCTTATTGACCAGATACCTTGAACACTACAACGCTTTGAAACATAAAAAGTATTCCGCCATGAGCACCCATATGGAAGAAACTGGCCAGTTTTACGACAATTGAAAAAGACCTTCAAATCTTGAAATACGTCAATAAAAGTAAACTTATGACAGAGTTTGAGAACATTTATATATTCTTAGACCAGTATTTTAATAGAAATCAAAATTTAAATGATACTTCAGAAATTAAAAGTCCAATAATCGAAAAAATTCCAGAACTACTTTCTCTTTTCAATATAAATAATAATAATTTTATGAGAATTTTTAATTATACAACCACTAATAATATTTCCTCTGTAACAACAGCTACTGCTCTACCGCCCCTTCATGCAACACCCCCTCCACGAACATTCGACCCGCCCAAAGAATTGGTCGCCCCTCCGTCTCACATGACTCACTCCCTGCCTCTACATATACATACATAACACTAGAAGCAGCAATAAAGCTACTCGCCAGTTTACTTCACGCAGCTAACACTAGCGGACACCTCACACTAGTCCCAAGGGTAAGCCTCCTCTTTCGATTTTTTCTTTTCTCCTTCTTCATTTTCCGTTATAACATAATTTCATCTCCTCCCTTTTCTTTCATTCCCGATTTCAAGCTCCAATTGTGCCATAATCTGCTTCATTCATCTACGGATTGCCTGAACTCTCCCTTATTCAAGATCACAGTTACTCCTTAATGAGTTCATCACTGATGTTTTACATTGTATACGTTTTTAATTTTATGCTAGCACGTGAATGTGGACTAGTTCAACTTGTATTTCCTTCTAGCATTGTGATTCTCTCTCCTACAGAATTTGCAATTACCGGTGATCACGTCATATCATCCTTGGTGACGTCGTCATGCGCCTTTTGACTGGTTCTATTGGACTCGTACTGTTCAATTAACTCTAATTCAACTTTTGTTTTCGCACAATTTAAGAACTCCAACGTCAATAATTAATACACGCTTCACACATTGACGTATATTTTAATTGTCTACAATATCTATTTTTGTTTTTTACTTTAACAACCCCATGATTGTTTTTAACTCCACAGACTGCCATCGTTCAATGTATTTCACCATAAATTCTTGCTGTTGATCTGTACATACTGTTACTAATTAAGTCTAATGTTATCATATTACTTTTTATTACGACAATGTTATTCTTTTAACAATTTTAATCACTTAAGTTCAGGGCCCTGACCTTAGTCTTTGTACTAACAGCTGATGATGTTCGCAATGCCAAACGAAACATGTTCCGTTATTTAAGCCATTTTTTAAGACACCTCATGATTATTTTATAATTCAATGAGTTAAAATGATCGGCTTTGTATGTTTGTACTATTATTATTATTATTATTAGTAATTCATATATACATGTATTCTATTTGTTAAATGCAGTCGGGGATACCGTGGTATATGAATGATGAAGTTAATTAATGATGAAACCACGTTTATGAGTTACTGTCAAAAATTCTGGTTGGCTGACAGTGACGAATATATTTTTTTTGGTCACAGCAAGCACCATATTAAACCGTTGGGTGGTCAATACTAATATTTAATTTCTGTTCGAGTAGTTAAAGTGCTGTTGAGCAAGAGACGCGATGTTGGGTGACGGCAATATGTTTGAGATGTTGAAAGGTCCATATATAAGATAATAAAGTGATACAAGACGTTATTTGCTAAGGAAAAATAAGAAATATGGTGAACATATTCCGTAGGTTGACTGGAAATAAAGGTATCCAGCGTGATAACTGAGATGTTAATGAATACAGGCAGACTGAAGTGGAAATGACTTCATATTGAGAAATATAGTGAGGAAATAAACCAGTCAAAGATAATATATGATTTGAGAGGACCAAATGACGTTTATAGTATTTAACTGTGACACAATATGGTTTATTGAGATAGAAGTTATTATACACGTTTGATTGAAATTTCAATATTATGTTGGCAACAGTGAACACCCAATTGAGTTATTGTGAATGCTTGCTAGGGCTCGCTAGTAGGAAGTACTTTCGTTGAACAACACGAATATTATATTGTATTGAGTAGGTGGTTGTTAAAAAAAGAATTTTATAATTTTAATATATTATCCTCAATACGGTTCCATTATGAGATTAATTACATGTAACTTTGTTGATAGTCACGAAGTGAAGGGTTTGTTGTGATACTGTGATTAAGGTTATGTGTGTGTTAATTTGTGAATATATGTGAATAAAAGTAATTGTACCAACTGACAGCATCTCGTGTGCATCTGTGTGGATACGTTATAATGTGTATATCTTGTAATTATGTACTGTATATAATATATTGTGCTTACTGTTCATGTATATTGTTTTGTGTACGTAACCATATGCTAATAATAATTATTACCTGAAATTAATAAATAATAATAATGCTATTTGCTTTACGTCCCACTAACTACTTTTACGGTCTTCGGAGACGCCGAGGTGCCGGAATTTAGTCTCGCAGGAGTTCTTTTACGTGCCGGTAAATCTACCGACATGAGGCTGTCGTATCTGAGCACCTTCAAATACCACCGGACTAAGCCAGGATCGAACCTGCCAAGTTGGGGTTAGAAGGCCAGCGCCTTAACTGTCTGAACCACTCAGCCTGGTATTACCTGAAATTAGCAGTCGTTGATGGATGGGCATGACCGATAGACATATTTATGACCATTTGATTTTCACAAAGGGAAAAGTGGTTTCTTATGATTTGAATTTGGTAATTCAAACCATACTTTAATATTTGATTCAACTTCTTGCAACTACATTATAACGAGAATACGCCTGACACTTAGTAACAACCAATAAAACGATGCCACTATTGTAATAAAGTACATTATTATTACATACAGTACATACATTATAAATTGTTATGCCTTTCACCGTATAGTTTGCAAGCCTGTGTGAATTTACTAACCGCTGCCACAATTCTCAACTTTTAACTAGTTTTGAGGTCTCGTTTAGTTCTATACCTCGTCTTCACTTGTGCCTAATTCTACAGTACCAGTATCATCCAGGTGCACAAGTATTCGGCCGTTTTGTGCCACTTGAGGTGAGGTAATGAACAGTTAACATGTTGTTGTAGCCACAAAGACACACACACGAAATGATGTCAATTGTGTACGCTATTTTATTTACACATTATACACACACAAACTAATAAATTGCCAATATGAACACTTGGCAACTATGCTCTCAAACAAAACACTGTTACGAAGCATAAGAAGAAGACTGCACACTTGCATGCCAATCAACCACAAATCCAACAAATTCACATACTCTATTAACGACCTGCACTCATAAGTTAACTCTCACTAAAACAACTTCTCTCAACCCTCAAGATTACCTCTTTATATACATGGCCTGGCCAGGCTTCTAGAAGAATATGATATATGTTTTCTCGTAGTTTTGAGAGTCTCCAATAACCTATTTACAATGAATGGATTTTTCTGTAACTCTCTAGAGCCAAAGATACGCTGTCCTGGACATTACCATGTGTTGCACAATATCGCATTGGATTTGTACATCATATATACAGGAAATAATAAGTTATATACTATTAATTTTGTGTTCTTACCTTAAATAAACTCATATTAATATACATACAGCAGATGTTTCAGATATAACCTCACAAATAATATGGTCACGATTTATACCAAATAAAGTACATACAGAACTACGTAAATAATAATAATACTAATAGATGCAAACCACCCCATATCCACACCTCACAAGTAGTAGTAGTAATAATAATAATAATAATAATAATAATAATAATAATAATAATAATAATAATAATAATAATAATAATAATAATAATAATAATAATAATTCAAGCTCCACATTTCCATTATTTACCCATGGGTTAAAGAATTGTTTCCATCTTATACCAGTCCATTACACTTACATCAATATCCCCCCTATAACTTGAAACAATTTCAACAGTCTATCACATTCCTTGACTTTGTATCTTCTTTCTTCCTCGACGTCGCTGGATGTGCTCTCCTCCACTTGACTGCATCGTGCTGTGTCAGAGATCAGTGGTCACTTCGGTGCCGGCCTTTTTCTCAGTGGTAGTCGATGCATTCTCCTCCACATGACCAGGTTGTGCGGGGTCATTAGTAGCCTCTCCTCCAGGTGGACCCATGGCAGTAACAGGCTTACTCTGTATGCACAGCGGTTAGGTGACTTGCCGCAACTCCAATGCGTGGACCTTGACAGGAGGGTTGGTCTTTAGTAAGTAGACCCCGTGGCCAAGCTGCTTATCCACCTTGACGGCACCAACCCACTTAGGTGCAAGACCTGCGTTAAACCCGCCAATCTTATTACTGACTGGGTGGTTATGTCGCAGCACTTGTTGGCCTGGTAGGAAGATCTGGGTCTCTTCGATGTCTCGAGCCTTGGCCTTGGTAAGGGATCTCTCCTCGGCCAAACCTTGCTTTTCCTTGATGTCCTGCTGCTGCTTATGCTGCCACTTTGCTAGAGAAACAGCTGCATCAGCTTGGTTAGAAGCGGGTGGTGGACGAATCTCCGGTGCCGTATAGCTGTCGACCAAGGAACACCACTGCTGGGGAATGGCCAGTGCCATGGTTGATGCATCGTCGCAGGGCAAAGAGAGACTGCGGTATCTGACGGTCCCACAGTCGATGTTTCTTATCTATTAGATGGACCCGTAGCATCCTTTTTAACTCCTGGTTCTGTCGTTTCATTGGATTGCCCCTTGGATTGTAGATAGGGGTGGTCCAGTGCTCAAATTCCAATCAATCATCATTTGCTGCCACTTCCTTGATGTGAAATGACTCCTGTTGTCTGACAGAATGCACCGCGAATAACTGTACTAGAAGACTGGCAATGTGTCCCATCATGGCTTCTGGTATTGGAAAGGCCTCAATCCATCTTGTGAAGAGGTCGGTGATTACTAGGAGTCCTGTTTTACCCCTTCGTGTTCTGGGGTAAGGACCCATCAAGTCCAGGTCTATGACCTCCCAAGGGTGTTGCGGTCGTTTTCCTCGCTGACTGGAATCTGCCTTCCTATTGCTTGCCTTGGTGCAGGCTCAGATGTAGCACCCCTTCACATAGTCCAGGATGTCTTTCCGCATGTTGACCCAGAAGAATCTTCGTCGGATAGACTGATATGTCTCTTCACGTCTTGGATGTCCGGCTTCAGTGATGTCATGGAACTTCGAGGATGTCCGTCGTGTGCTATCTAGGGATTACCCCTACTGCAGGCATGTCGGAGAGGTGAGATCTGTACATCAAGAGTCCTCCGTCAACCCAGAAGTTCTTGTAGCACATCTTGATTTCCCTCGGGACGAGTCAACTATCAGTGTTCTGTCTCTGAATCCACTGTGTCATGGCCCTACCGGGCTTGTCTTGTTCTTGCCATTGCTTGATTACTCCCAGATCAAGTTCCTACTTGATCATGAGGACAGGTTCATTGAGTTCGCTCTGGTGATTTTTGGGAAACTCACTCTCGACAATCATGCTCCTAACTCAAGGTTCCATCGTCGGGTGCCTAGATAAACTGCCTGCTATTATGTTCGTCGGTCCTGGGACGTGACACACATCAAAGTCTAATTCTGTGATTAATAGAGCCCATCGCATCAGTTTAGATTTTGAGCCAGGGACCGAGTTCAACCATTTGAGAGCTGCATTATCAGTGTAGACCTGGAACTTCCTTCCCTCCAAGTAGCGTCTGAATTTGCCCATGGCCCACACCAATGCTAAGGCTTCCTTCTCGGCAGTGCAGTAGCGTTGTTCAGTGGGAGATAGCTCTCTGCTGGCATACTCGGTGATGTCCCTTCCGCCGTCACACCTCTCCTGGAATAACACTGCTCATAGGCCAGAATCGCTGGCATCCGTCTGCAGGCTTATCTTCCATTGAGGGTCGGGATAAGCTACACCGGGAGCGTTGCATATCGCAGCCTTAATGCCTTGGAATGTTGCCTCTTCCTTGATGGTCCATCGGAACAGGCAGTTGCTATGGAGAAGATAGGTGAGTAGTATTGCCTTCTCTTCAAAGTGTGGCACGAAGCTGCTATACAATCCACACAAGCCAAGGAACTGACGTACTTATCGCTTGGTCCGCAGGCATTCAGCTTCCTCAATAGCTCATTTCTTCTCCGGTTGCCTTTCTAAGCCTTCAGATGTTAGGACATGGCCAAAATATTCAATGCGGGACGGGGCGAAGTGGCACTTCTCCAGTTGGCAGCTCACTCCATGAATTTTCAGTTGTTCTAGCACTTTCTTTAGGTGTACAAGGTGTTCTTGAAAACTTTTGCTGTGGATTAAGATGTCGTCGAGATACATTTGGCAGAAATCTCCAACATATCCTGACAATACCTTATCCATCAGTCGCATGAAGGTTGCAGGAGCATTCTTCAGTCCGAAAGGCATCACTGTAAACTGGTACAATCCTCTCGGTGTCATGAAGGCGGCCAGTGGCCTACAACTTTCCTCAACCTCCACTTCCCAGTATCCGGAATTGAGATCCAGCGTGCTGAAAATCCTAGACCCACTTACTTGTTTCAGTGAGTCTTTCAGGTCAGGCATGGGGTAGGTGTGACTAACAGTCTTCTCGTTCAACTTGTGGAAGTTGACACACAGTCGATACTCCCCATTCTTCTTTTTTGGTACGACAGCAGGCGAAGCCCAACAGGATGTAGAGGATTCGATGAGACCTTGCCCTTCCATCTCTTGAATCTTCTGAATGAAGAAGTTGCGGTTATGCGGGTTGATTGGATATGGGCCTTGGTTGATGGGTGAGGAAGTGCTGCATTCAATGGTGTGCGTTACAGTGGTAGTCCAGCCTACTTTATTGGTGATGACTTCTGGAAAGTACCCTTAACTGGGTACTAAATTCTCTACATGCTTAACCTACCATGAGTACATTTTCCCCACTTTGTGGTATTTAAATATTTCCTTCATAAATGTGTACACTATTAGTTTAATCTAATATGATGGTATTTATTATTCTTCAATAATGGAATACTAACATTATGAAACTGTCAAAATACCCGCACAATCAAACCGATCTACGTTACGTTTGGAAGCCCTGCTTCGCGACATAAATGGCTGCGCAGGAGCTTCGTGCAAGGCGTCAAAACAAATACATTTCATGAAGCTGTGACAGCTCTAAAAGACAATATACAGCAATTTCTTGTGGAAAACATATCAACTAATGCGACAGGTTGCATGGCAATGCCATATGCCTTTACACTCAAGATAAAGATAAATAGGCGGTAAATTTTAAGATCGACTAATGCCGTCATACCCACTGCAGAAGCCCAGCGCATAAATGTCTAAAGACGTCATACCCACTTAAGGGGTTAAGGTGTGTCTCATCTCCACTTCTTCACTAGGTTGAAGATGCATTAACTGGATCTCTCCCAGGTCTACGTCGACTTCTGCATCCTTGCGAGTACGGAGATTTCCATCGTGGCAGGCGACCCTCAGATGCCTGTCTTTTCCCAAAAAGACTTCATGAGCTGCATAGTCTAGGATCACCTTGTATTCTACCTGAAAGTCATGGCCTAATATGATGTCACGTATTAGGTTCTGAATCACTGCAACGTTAATTACAATAAGTAGATCCATGCATTTAGCGGTTAGGTTAGTCCGTCCTTGGATGGAATAGGTTACCCTGTCCACTGCTGCCACTACCCGTCCGAGATGGTGAGACTTCATAGGCGGTAGTAATCTAGCAGCAGTCCCATTTACAAATCAGTGGCTCACTTGGCTGTCGAGTATGGCTGAAAAGCACTCATTGCCCATCCTCAAGATGATAGCTGGGCGAGGTTGGTCTGTTCTACTCACAATCCGACGAATCCCTCCCCAGCTTGTCCAGGGCTGCTTGTCTGTCAGGTCTTGAGGCACCTTTCTGTTCCCGGTCCCATCCCCCCTTACTCCAGAATGGGCCAGACCTAGTCTACCCGACGCCAGAGTGGGGCATTTGTTCTTCAGGTGTCCCGTTCTCCCACACTGGCAGCATTTCCTAACCAAGCTGGCCTCTTCGGGGCCTGAGATCTTGTGTACTTCTTCCAAATGGGCGATGATTCTACGCTGATCATCAAAGGATCTTGGTTGTGATACCTTCACTAGGGGTCTAATCTTATTGTGGAGTAGCTCTACGATGTCTGGTAATCTCTCGTTCTCGCTTACTTCCAGGTGCAGCCGCATGAAGAGCTGGTACTTCTGAAGGACAAACACACTAGCTCTCATGCCGGTGGGTTGTGCCTCAGTCAGTAGCTTCCTTTTCACAGAGCTCTTCACCCCTTTGGAATTAAACCTAGCAACGAATTCCCTCTTAAAATGTGTCCAGTTTAAGTTTAAGCCCTTCAAGTTATTCCACCAAGTAGCGGCCTGCCTCTTTAACTGTGGTGTGGATGTCCTCTGGTAGATTAGTCCTTCCTAGTAGACAGACTGATCCCTCGATGAAGCTAGTCGGGTTCTCTTCCAGTCATCCATGAAATTTCGGAAGGATCTCTATAATCACCTTCGGGTCTAGATGTCCTGTATTGCAAGTTAGATTTGAGGGGGTTGGCGGCGAGGCTATCTTCTACCGCGTGAAGGATACTTTCTCTCATATTCTGCACATCTCTCTTGATGGTCGAAATTCTCCACTCAACCTGTTGTTTAAGCTGGAAACCTGGGTTTCCATTTCCTCCTTGAGGTTCAAGATATCCCCTTACAGCTGGTTTACCCTACTATCAATCTGCCCCACCTATCCAAGTTCTGACCTGATGTCCGATAATTGCTGTGTTAATTGATTGTTGACATCCCTAATTTGGGAATTCATCTGTGAAATTATATCATCTATGGTTGAAATGTTTGATTCTATGTCCTGTTCTACTTTGTAAACCAAATGTGCGTGTACAGTCGAGATATTTGTCCGGCTAAAACTGTATTAGCTTGCAAAATTTCGTCATTTACTTTCAAAATTTGGTCTGAAAGTTTGTCATTCTGCTCCATTAAGGTGGAATTAACTCGTTAATCAACGTCTGAGATTTTGTCATTGAGTGCCTGTATCGTGCTCATTATGTTGGAACACATTTTGGTAATATTTGCCTCTTCTTCCGATGATGAGTCCGGTGTTTTGTCCACCTAAATAAAATAACTTTTCAGAATCTTTGCCATTTTCGATGGGATTCCCTCGTAATCATGTCTTCAGCGATTTCTTCTTGCCATTCGTCAGAAGATTTCTCTTTGCTTCTTTAAGTTGTTGTACAGACATATCTTCCAATATCACTTGCATTTTGTTCTGATTCCCACTTACACTCGTATTAACTACCAAATATTATTCTTCGACCCTGTCGCAGTCATTGTCACCAATGTTATTACAAGATAGTAAATTAGAAAACACACAGAAGAAAATGAAAAGTGGCAGGAAAAGACAAAACAAACATATTCGAGGCAGTAATTTTACTTTACTGGAAAGAGGGATTATTGTCAGTTTACTTTCTAAATATGGGAGTGTTATAGAATGTAAAACGACAGATAGTATATCCCAAACGGGAAAACAAAAGGCATGGAATGAGTTAGCAAATGAATCAATAGCCACCTGAATGTGACCGTGCAGTTAGTAAAACTAGTAAAATATGTTTAAATTCTGATTTGCCAATTCAAAATCTCTTTGCACCATAAATTGCCTGTGCATCGCCCAAGTGTTTTCAGAAGGTAGTTTGACATCCGTAAACTTTCAGATCAATCCATCACTACAAAGTTCTAGAATGCGATCGCACAAGCAGCTGGTATCCAATCCAACTATCACAAATGACACTGAGCAAGCATGGTCAACAATTCAAATTGTTCTTCGTGAGTCAGCTAAGGAACCTATTGGTTTTGAAGAAAAGAAGATGCAAGACTGGTTTGAGGAAAAAAATGCAGAAATTACAAACCTCGTTATTGTCAAACGGCAAGCTCTCACATTCTTTCAGCAAGACCAACAATCCAGTGTGAAGAAAGCCAATTTCCAAAATCTTAAATGAAAATGCCAGACTTGAATCAGAAAAATGGAAAACAACTGGTGGCAACAGAAAGCTCAAGAACTTCAAATTTCCACAGACCTGCAAAACTTCTATGCAGGGTTAAAGAGCTATACAGACCAGTTCATTATTCAATAGGAGCTCTGAAATCCATTGGCAATGCTACCATCTTTACTAACAGCAAGGACATCTTGGAATGTTGGAAACAACACTTTTCCACTGTTTTAAGTTACAACTCTACCATAGCTGAGGACTTTCTCCGAGCTGTGGCATAACAGCCCCCTTCAGCCATGGATGCCAATGCCGCTGCCATACCAGGAATTCTGTGAGGCTCTTAACAAACTGAAACCAGAAAGACACCTGGACAAGACAACACTCCAATGGAGTTGATTCAAGGAGTAGGCTTATCCTTAAAGACAAGCCTCTTCAAACTAATCCTTTCAATCTGAGAAATCCAGCATGTATCCGGTGACCTTAATAATGCTACTATCGACATCATATTTTATTGCAGTATAGTAGCAACTATTGCAGTATATCCCTGCTATCCATAGCTGACAAACATCTTGCAAGGATTCTACTTAGCCACCTTAAGGTTGCCTCTGAGAAGATTTTCTCCGAGTTTGTGTGATTTCTATGCCTCAAGAGGTGCAACTGACATGATCTGTGCATGCTTTCGTTGGAGGACATTGTTGGGCTGGTTCGAGAACTCCATGATGGTATGTCTGGTCAGATTAACATATGTGATGCTTTTCCTATTATACATGGATTTAAGCAAGGGAGTGTATTTGCCCGAACACTCTTTGCTCTGTACATAGCTGCTATGCTCCGTGATTCATCACGTACCAACACCTCTGGAATTTATTTAAGGCACTGTCTTGATAGAAGTCTCTTCAATTTGACGAGACTTTGTTCACGTCACCTAACTCATGTGATTAGGATAACTGAATTGTAGTATGCTGATGATACTAGGCCTACCTCACCCGCTCTGAACCTAAGGAGCTCAAGAGCGCATATGATCCTTTTGACGTCACCTCAATACACAAACAATCTGCCCCAGGGACTAGCCTTGCAGCATTCAATGCCTTTGTTTCAGACATCATTCATCTTGTTGACAAGATGTACCTCAGAACAGGCTGTGGAAAATAGACTCTGCGCTGCTCATTTGGTATTTGGTCAGCTATCCAACTATGTCTTTAGGAATAAAGACCTAACAGCTCATACCAAACTCACGGTGTATAAAGCAGACATAATCACATTGCTACTCTACGAATGCAAAACATGGACCCTGTAACGCTGTGACATCAAGAAACTTGAACGTTTTCATCAGCAGAAACTTAATTTAATTTGAAATATAAAATGGAAAAACCATGTCTCCAATTTTATAGTTTTTGGGCAAGTGTATATGAATAATGTAGAAGCCTCTATCATCGGCCATTGGCTTCAGTGGAATGGGCATGTGTGCCGTATGAGTGACACCAGACTTCCTCGCCAATTCCTGTACAGTGAACTTTCCTCAGGCACGAGATCTTCCCTTAGTGCCCCTTTGAAACGTTATAAAGACCAGCTTAAACAAAACATGAAGGTAATAAACATTAACCCTCAAACTTGGGACACACTTGCCAAGGATCGCTTGCTCTAATATCGTTGAACTATTAAAGCAAGAGTGTTGCAAGTATGAAGAGGTTAAACAACAGGCAAGCATACTTCATCAGATGCAGCCTTGTCCTCTCCCATCCATTGAGTGCAATCTGTGTGGACGAATGTTTCATGTTAGTACTGGCTTGTTCAGTCATTAGAAGTACAAGCACAAACAGCATTGAGTACTAATGGATATCATCTCAGTCCAATCAGCAATTGCTGCACTGGAGATATAAGTGAATTTCTTTCTGCATGGTACTCTAACCTCTTCTTCACGTCTTCACTTTTCTCATGCTATTTGCTTTATGTCGCACCGACACAGATATGTCTTATGGCGATGATGGGATAGGAAAAGCCTAGGAATGGGAAGGATTTGGCTGTGGCCTTAATTAAGGTACAGACCCAGCATTTGCCTGGTGTGAAAATGGGGAAACCACGGAAAACCATCTTCAGGGCTGCCGACAGTGGGGTTCGAACCCACTATCTCCCGATTACTGGATACTGGCCGCACTTAAACGACTGCAGCTATCGAGCTCGGTTCTTTTCTCATGACAGACTTGGATAACCTATATCGCTCCAAAATATGGTTTTCTATGAGGTCAAATATATATCATTACTTTTTCGTATAAGTTGTCTCTCAGCATTGTGAAGATAATCTAAATAGAGCAACTGAACACGAAACAAAATCTCTTCCAGCCATTTTTTTTTCTTAACATGATGTTAAGCAATTTAACAGGACGAAAATGCTACGTTACATTAATGAATAGTTTAACAGCACATTTGTGTGATCAATTTCCTAAAATATTTTATATAAATTATCTCGCATTTGCTGTGCTACTTAAATGAGGAATCTTCGACCATCAGTTAAGGGATGGAATAGAGTAAAAGAGTTACAGAATTTAAAATTAACAATGAATGCAATATACAAGTTTTTACATATGTAAACAAGATTCATGATGATAACTGCTTCATATTAAATCTAAAGGGGATATGACAAGACAACCTTTAAATGAACCAATGCAGAGAGCTATTTGGTACAGTATAATGCTTGTAGATACATTTACTTACATTTATGCCTAGCTTCCTGAAGATCATCAGTTGCCAACTTTAGCCTATCAATATGATCCTGAAGTACTGTAGCCCAGTTCTGTAGTTGATCAAGGATCCCCCAAGGAGTCGTCATGGCAACCACAAACATGACTAATGTGTGAGGAAAACTCTCCTCTGAGAGAGCAAATCGGAGGAGATGAGCATGAGATGGATCACCATCCAATACCCACACACTGAGGCGTGTATGATCTGAAACACACACAATGATAAAAGATATTTACCATAGTATACAATAACATGAGCATCAATGATAATTTACAACCTGGGATTTATAAGACCAGAGATAAGAAAAATATAGACTACAGGAAAGGAATGCTGATATCTAGCATCCTTACTGGAGGGAGAACCCATTTAGAACAGATCAAATGGCAGTGTTTCTTGTACAGGGTTATTCACACAAAAATCAACCTCAAATATCCAATTCTGAAAAAAAGAAAGGAAATGCCTGGCATTGGCTTGCTCCCTTATTACAATCTTTTGTCTGCCATTAGACAGTACTTGAATTCTGGATCAAACACTTCTGCGAAGGCAGAACAGAATCCTCCTCCTAGTCAAGCATCTCGAAGGAGTATGCATTTGCTCATGTATAAATGCACTACCATGTATACTCTACACACTGAATTTCCTTCTTTGATGCTGGAAATACGAGTAAATCCCTACATTAGCTTACACCTTACTCATAAAAATATGAGCCAATTAAAACTGATTAAGAGGCAACACTTAATTGTTACCTGTCCACTGAGTGAAGTTTAATACACCTTGTAGTGAGGAGAGGAACAGCTTCTTGGTAGCAGGAGTTACACTGCAAAAGCTTTTTGCAAAGCAACTGTAGCTGTGTGCATTGCCATCTTCTTTCATGGATGAGCTTTCCTGTAACTGAGCAGCTTTCAAATTAGAAGTACAGTAGAGTTCTGTTAATCCAAACTAATTGGGGACCAACACCTATTCGGATTAACTAAAATCTTTCCTATGATGTAACTTCAAAATCCACTATAAGGTGTAAAGGGTGTGCATAGTAGTCATAAGCGCCGAAAGCTGGAGGCAAAGTGTTCACTGCTTTACAACAAAAGAATTACTGACTTTAAGAACATGACAAGTACGTATCATAGAGTACAGTAAATTTCATCATATTTGAAAGCAAAACAGAGTTAATTTATACATTGTTTCATTTCCTTACTTTGAACATACATATATATATACACATTATCATAATAGACTGTTATGCCTTTCAGTGCTCAGTCTGCAAGCCTCTGTGAATTTACTAAACATCGCCACAATCCTCAATTTGCAACTAGTGTTGTGGCCTCATTTAGTTCTATACCTCTTATCTTTAAATCGTTAGAAACTGAGTCTAACCATCGTCATCTTGGTCTACCTCTACTTCTCTTACCCTCCATAACAGAGTCCATTATTCTCCTAGGTAACCTATCCTCCTCCATTCGCCTCACATGACCCCACCACCGAAGCCGGTTTATGCGTACAGCTTCATCCATCAAGTTCATTCCTAAATTAGCCTTTATCTACTCATTCCGAGTACCCTCCTGTCATTGTTCCCACCTGTTTGTACCAGCAATCATCCTCGCTACTTTCATGTCTGTTACTTATAACTTATGAATAAGATTCCTGAGTCCACCCAGCTTTTGCTCCCGTAAAGCAAAGTTGGTCTGAAAACAGACCGATGTAAAGATAGTTTCATCTGGGAGCTGACTTCCTTCTTACAGAATACTGATGATCGCAACTGCGAGCTCACTGCATTAGCTTTACAACACCTTGATTCAATCTCACTTACTATATTACCATCCTGGGAGAACACACAACCTAAATACTTGAAATTATCAACCTATTCTAACTTTGTATTGCACCCGACAGGGGCATGATCCAAGGCCCTTTAGTTAAGACTGGTCATTTAAATTGCAGACGCAATGCTATTTGAGGAAAGAAATATCAAAATTAATTAATATCAATATCATTGAGACAGATAATAAGTCTACAAATTTGATTCTACAGAATTTTATTATTTGCGATCTATTGCGCAACATCTTTCTTTGTCCAGCAGGGAGCCTGCACGAGAGTAAATCCCGTGAAGTTTTGGGTGGGGCTGCAATCGGTGGTTCACCGTGACGTAACTTGAGAGAAGTCATCCCTACCTCACGACCAAGAAAGCGAAGGGAGGCAAAATTTTTCGAAGCGAAATATGGAAGCCATCTTTAATTCAGCCTAGCCAACTTGATTGCCTACGATGTGGAAATTAATAAAATCTGAATTCTGGAGTCGTATTCTGATTTAGAAGAGATAACTATAATTGGGGCATTTATTTAGAGTATTTAATGTCCTCTTGGTTGATAATTTACGGATGGAGAAAGAATACTTCGTTATTTCTTCATGGAAAATTACCAAGGGCCATCTGGTTAGTGTCAAAACACCTCCTTGAAGTGGGAGTTCACCCCAGGGTAGAGGGGGAAGCAGGAAAAACTTTATTATTAATTACAGGAGATCCTACGAAGGTACGGATATGTCTCAATCACATCAGGCAAATACTGGTCACCTGATGGTCGTACTATTTGACTTCTAGTGGGCCGTAAATAGGCCATATGCAGATTTTGAGTGGAGGAAACTTCCTTTTTGTAAAAAGCACTGCCATAGGCGCAGCTACTCATCTGGTACTCTCAGCACACGAAGGGCGAAGCTATGTTTAGCTGAGCTCGTATTAATTCTTTGTCTAGTGACTTCAAACTTAAAATTCAAACACAATAGAGTAATTTGTGTGAATACTGCATAGAGCTGACATACGTGACGCTAGTAATTAAACATTTAAAACTGTGATGTGTCGCGAATGCTCAGTTTGAATTGTAATATTATTATTACTACAGCATGACCGTGTCGGACAGTAATAAATTAATAGTGGCTGAGAGGTACAAGGAATTCGATACTGAACCGCGGATTACAAAGTACTGATCTGAACTCGTGGTCGGACATCCACGCTGAACGCAATTGAATATATTGTGGAAATAAAATACTGATGTGTTCTGTACTTAGGATACTGCAAGTGACTTCATCGATCAAGGACCATGGACTTCCGGCTTGATGGTGAAATGGAGCTACCAGTGATTGCTTTGGTGCCAATGGGTCAGCAGTAAGCCCCGATATGGACCACCCTAGCTGACCAAGGTGTCGTCAGATGATAGAGATGAGTATTTTCATATTTAAATGGCATGACAAGAAGGGACGGGAATTACTTGTCATAAGCTGACGCTATAATGTTAGGGATGTAACTTCATTTGAATGTAGAAGTGCCAAAGATGAGCACATAGTTTTTATTTCTTATTTTATTTAATTAATAACAGGTCTGAGTTATTTTAATTGTAAATGGGGAAACTTATATTCTGAGAGATTAGCATGTGGGAGAAGATTCACTTATTTACTTAATTTTGGGAAACTCTTAGTCAGTTAATGCATTACAAGTTGTCCCTTTCATGACCGTATCGATGAGTATAATCAAGAAGCTAGTATAAATAACCACTTAATCGATACTTTATTATTGCCTCAGGCAAAATTGAATATAAATTAACACTTACAGGACATGTTTTGACCACTTAGAGGTCCTCTTCAGCTGTATAAAGAAAGAATTGAGAAGAAAAAACATTAGAATTGAGAAGAAAAAACATTAGGACAATAAGCACAAATAATGAAAGTTCTTTGGAGACTCCTTTGTTAAAAAAATGGAGGTCATCAGATCAAGACATCTTGCCTCTCGTTCTTGTTTGGGAAAGATGTTTATTCTGCGCTGTCTAGAGGGTCTGTCTTTGAGCGCGACCTGGTGAAGTAATGATGTGACACAGTCTGGCAGTTCATGCAAAGCTCTGGAGAAAAGGGAAGTAGAGTTTTGTCGTCATCTAAAATATCATGTGAGGGAGGAGGGAGATTGGGCTGTGCTTCTGCGATGTCGTGTTTGATTATATCTCTTGTTCGTTTTGTCTGTTTCATGTCTAACAATTCCAAGTATTTACTAATATTCTCGTATAAGATGTCTTTTTGCTTATTGTTTTCGTTAAGATTCTCTTCACCGTTTTCTGATTTATCAAGAACGATGTGGATGTTTTCCAGGTTGTTAATTAGATTTCCTTTATTTATCATATAGATAATTTGAAGGTCCTGTCTGATATTGGTGAATTTGTGGTTGGACTCCTTCATATGGGATCCCATGGCAGAGAATCTTTTGTATTTTTCAGCATTGACGTGTTCTTGATATCTAATTAAGAAGTACCTTCCAGATTGTCTCACGTAAGTTTTTTCTACACAACACCAAAGTAGCCTTCTCAACCAACAACAACACAAAACATAGGTTCTTTAGTCACAATAAAGCTAATAAACTTAAAGATGACGAATTCCAGGAATCTGGTATTTATAAGGTAACTTGTACTCAGTGTAAAAAAAACTTACATGGGACATCTGGAAGGTACTTCTTAATTAGATATCAAGAACACGTCAATGCTGAAAAATACAAAAGATTCTCTGCCATGGGATCCCATATGAAAGAGTCCAACTACAAATTCACCAATATCAGACAGGACCTTCAAATTATATGTATGATAAATAAAGGAAATCTAATTAACAACCTGGAAAACATCCACATCGTTCTTGATAAATTAGAAAACGGTAAAGAGAATCTTAACAAAAACGAGCAAAAAAACATTTTATACGCGAATATTAGTAAATACTTGGAGTGGGTAGACAGGAAACAGACAAGACGAACAAGAGATATAATCAAACACGACATCGCAGAAGCACAGCCCAATCTCCCTCCTCCCTCACATGATATTTTAGATGATGACAAAACTCTACTTCCCTTCTCTCCAGAGCTTTGCATGAACTGCCAGACTGTGTCACATCGTTACTTCACCAGGTCGCGCTCAAAGACAGACCCTCTAAACAACGCAGAATAAACATCTTTTCCAAGCAAGAACGAGAGGCAAGATGTCCTGATCTGATGACCTCCATTTTTTTTTAACAAAGGAGCCTCCAAAGAACTTTTATTATTTGTGCTTATTGTCCTAATGTTTTTATTTCTTAATTCTAATTTTTTTCCTTCTCAATTCTTTCTTTATACAGCTGAAGAGGACCACTAAGTGGTCGAAACATGTCCTGTAAGTGTTAATTTATATTCAATTTTGCCTGACGCAATAATAAAGTATTGATTAGGTGGTTATTTATACCAACTTCTTGGTCAGTTAATACGTCAGAAGACCAGTAGTTTAGTAGGTTCAGGGATTGATAATTTAATTTAGGTTGTAGTTAATCCAGTATTGATAATTTCATGAGTGGTAAGTAATGTAATAAAGCTACATGAGGAGTTCCAGAGTTACGAGATGTCCACGGGACTGATACCCCATACCTCCATTGAAATATTTAGCTAGGGAGTGTTTCAATTTAAGTTGGGTTGTTTTGATCAGTTTAATTATAATTTAATTACAATTAAATTATGAGTTAATTACCATGTGAATATTTAATTATGAATTGCCGGCCTGAGTGGCTCAGACGGTTAAGGCGCTGGCCTTCTAACCCCAACTTGGCAGGTTCGATCCTGGCTCAGTCCGGTGATATTTGAAGGTGCTCAAATACGACAGCCTCGTGTCGGTAGATTTACTGGAACGTAAAAGAACACCTGTGGGACTAAATTCCGGCACCTCTGAAGACCGTAAAAGTAGTTAGTGGGACGTAAAGCAAATAACATTATTATTATTTAATTATGAATTAATTGCTGTGTGAATATTTAATTAAGAGTTAATTACTGGTAGGAATATTTAATCATGAGTTAATTACCATGTGAACATTTATTTATGAGTTGATTACCATGTGGCAATTTAATTATAAGTTAATTATGTGTTAACTATAAATTGATTAGGGTTTAATTGTGAGTTAATAATCATTTGATTATTTAATTACATTGTAATTATGAGGAATTTTCTGTGTGATGGTTTGACATGATTTAATTACCAGGTAAATCATGTAAGGAAGTCAGTGGACAGCCAAAATCAATAGTAATGATAATAATAATAATAATAATAATAATAATAATAATAATAATAATAATAGTAATTATGCAAATATTGGTATTATTAAAACCGGTGTCGGGATGTGAGAGATAGGTGTGATATTTGAAGTCATGGGTTGGCCATGAGAAACATATGTGTTGAATTGAGGTTATTTATTTGAAGTCGGTGCGGTTTGATGAATGAGGAATAGACCTCAGTATTATCGAGAGTGTACCTCGGGAAAACGTGTTTTTAAAGAAATGGTTTGTTATGCTTGTGAAGGCCGAGGCTAATGACCACCTGATGTGGGGGTGGAAATGCTTGACCTTGCGCCAGATGTGTTTTGGTGTGTGTCTCACCTCTAAGGGAGGGAGCTTTTTACTGCGAAGCAGGGCCTGAGTAAATAGGCTAACAGTTGGAAATATTCAACACGCCAGAATAACGTATGCTCTAATAAATGACACGGTAATTGGTACTAATATTTGTTGGATATTTATTTGAGTATAAATTACCTGGGGTTTTCAGTCCCACATGTTCATCTCTGGGATCATCAGTTCAATCCTCTACGTGGGCATTGGTATTCCACAATACTAGAATGAAGGATGTGTGCCTCATATGTTTATTGTACATAATGTGCGATTATGTTCTTTTATGTAACATGTTGTGACTGTAATTAGTGTCGGTGATGGCTTTATCCCATCGGCACGGCGGATTTTATTCCAGTGAGGGTTCGGTTCAAACCCGGGTGTTTGATCAACATCTGTATAATTTATTTTATTGTATTCCGGTGGGGAAATAATCGTGTGCTTTCAGAATAGGGATCACTCAGACTTGATGCACGAGTGTTACTTTCATTTGTCAATAATGTGAGATAGCTTCAGTGTTCATGATAAATGTTTCCGTTCACGTTGCGTCACGGCATGCCACTTTGCGATAGAGAGTACTCTGATCTATCACACAAGACTACAAGTCAATAAATAATCCACAACAGATGTAAAATCAATTATGTACTTCATAGTATATATATGCGCCATTCCCATAATCATCAGGATTTAATTAACTTATTGTATTAATTTAAACTTTATGGAATGTGTTCTCATTATAGTTAGGTATGCCCTGTTTATCCTAACCTGTATGCCACTAAGTTAATTTTAGATAAGCGCCTAATTGCTTTTAACCGTTAACGCCCTGTAGATTTCTCGCCGGAGCCCTTTTGGGTAGGGGGCGGATACAGTATCACCAATCTGACATTCAATTCTGTTGAATTTCTTACCTAATAACATCAATTTAGTCTTCGGGAGGCTAATTTTCATACCATACTCATTGCACCTATTTTCAAGTTCCAAGACATTAGACTGCAGGCGTTCAGTACAATCTGCCATTAAGACCAAGTCGTCGGCATAGGCCAGACTGCTTACTACATTTCCACCTATCCCTTCCTGCCATTTTATACCTTTCAGCAGATGATCTATGTAAACGATGAATAGCAAAGGTGAAACATTACAGCCTTGTCTAACCCCTGTAAGTACCCTGAACCAAGAACTCATTCTACCATCAATTCTCACTGAAGCCCAATTGTCAACATAAATGCCTTTGATTTTAATAATCTACCTTTAATTCCATAGTCCCCCAGTATGGCGAACATCTTTTCCCTCGATACCCTGTCATATGCTTTCTCTAGATCTACGAAACATAAACACAACTGCCTATTCCTCACGTAGCTTTTTTCAATTACCTGGCGTATACTGAAAATCTGATCCTGACAGCCCCTCTGGGGTCTGAAACCGCACTGGTTTTCATCCAACTTCCTCTCAACCACTGATCACACCCTTCCTTCCAAGATGCCAGTTGAATACTTTGCCTGGTATACTAATCAAGGAGATACCTCGATAGTTGTTGCAATTCTTCCTGTTCCCTTGCTTATAGATAGGTGCAATTACTGCTTTTGTCCAATCTGAAGGTACCTTACCAACACTCCATGCTAATCTTACTACTCAATGAAGCCATTTCATACCTGCCTTCCCACTATACTTCACCATTTCAGGTCTAATTTCATCTATTCCTGTTGCTTTATAACAATGGAGTTTATTTACCATCCTTTCAACTTCCTCCAGCATAATTTCACCAACATCATTTTCCTCCTCCCCATGAGCTTGGCTGTTCGCAACATCACCAGGAAGATTTCCTTTTACGTTGAGAAGATGTTCAAAATATTCCCTCCACCTATCCAGTGATTCCCTAGGATCTATTATGAATTCACCTGAATTACTCAAAACACTGTCCATTTCCTTTTTCCCTCCCTTCCTAAGATTCTTTATTACTGTCCAGAAAGGTTTCCCTGCTGCTTGACCTGGCCTTTCCACGTTATTACCAAAATCTTCCCACGACTTTTTTTTGGATTCAACAACTATTTGTACGCTCTGTTCTTTCATCTACGTACAAATCCCTGTCTGCCTCGACCCTTGTTTGGAGCCATTTCTGATAAGCCTTCTTTTTACATTTACAAGCTGCTCTCACTTCATCATTCCACCAAGATGTTCGCCAAGCTATTCTCTATTTTACTTTGGCGTTTGAAACCACAGTGCCTGATATTGAATGTGTTCGCGCTGATCACCGGAAGCCGGCAAGTTGCTTCAATGAATCTGCTTGTCTTCAACTCCTACACGAATATGAACCTTCATATGTGTTCGATTGTGATGTGACTTTATGCCTGACAGTGTTTAAATAACTGGCTTTGAACAGTTCTCCGCTTTCGTAATCATTGTGGGACTATGCCTAGCACTACATGTGCCTTGCTGCCGCTAAGAGAATTGTGCACTGTTTTTCTTTTGAATGACTTGTATTTTACTTCTTCTAAGTTTTACAGTGTCTACTCCCGTTCATTTCCTTTTCATATTGCCTCTTCTACTGATCCTATGCATTGTTTTCCATTTCTTAATCGGCTGATGATGACCTGGACTAGGGTCGAAACCGGTGCCATTTCTAATTATTATTAAATGAGAATGTAATTCACTACATTTCTTATTCTTTGGTATTGAATAGGTGGAATCTCCTTATCAATTATTTCAATTTTAATTTTCCCATCTTTACACACAGTTGTCTTAAGGCATTCCCTTGCTGTCTCTACTACAGCATACCTATATGCCACCCATTCACCTTCTATATCCTGAACCTGCTTACTGTCTACTATTCGAAACTTCTCACTAATCATACACATGTACTTCTGTCTAATTTCCTCATCCTGGAGATTTTCTACCCTTATTCGTTTGCAGACAGATTTCACTTTCTCTACCCTAGGCCTAGAGATCCTTAGTTCCCTACAGATCAGATAGTGATCTGTATAATCGAAAAATCCCCAAAAATCTTGTACATTCCTAACAGATTTTCTGAATTTGAAGTTGGTTAAGATATAGTCTATTATGGATCTGGTACCCCTAGTCTCCCATGTGTAGCATGAATAGCCTTATGCTTGAAGAATGTATTCGTAAGTGCTAAACCCATACTAGCACAGAAGTCCAGCAAACGCTCCCCATTCCCATTAGCTTCCATATCTTCCCCACATTTACCAATCACCCTTTTGAATCCTTCAGTTCTATTCCCAACCCTCGCATTGAAATTGCTCATTAGCACTATTCTTGTTGCTGTTGACCCTGACCACGATGTCACTCAATGCTTCATAAAACTTGTCAACTTCATCCTCATCTGCACCCTCACATGGTGAATACACAGAGAGAATTCTAATCCTAATTCCTCCAACTGACAAATCTACCCACATCATTCGCTCATTTACGTGCCTAACAGAAACTATGTTGCGTGCAATGGAATTCCTGATAAACAGCCCTACCCTAGGCTCTGCCCTTCCCTTTCTAACATCCGTCAAGTACACTTTATAATCTCCTATCTCTTCCTAGTTATCTCCCCTTACCCGAATATCACTTACTCCTAGCACATCCAGATGCATCCTCTTTACTGACTCAGCCAGTTCTACTTTCTTTCTTTCAAAAGCCCCATTAATATTGATAGCTCCCCATCGAATTCCATTTCATTTGACAAGTTGTTTCCAAAGAGTCCCTCGCCTGTCAAATGGGAGTGGGATTCCGTTTCTCCCGTAGGTCCGAGGCTTGCTTAAAATGTTCTGAGCTCGGTAAATTCATGAAGCAGGATGCTACCCTACTTACACATAGTCAAACGTGTTATGGACCACCGGTGAATTGTATAGTCCTAGCCGCCTGAGCACAAGGAGGCCCATAAATCAGAATATGTCCGAGATGCCCATTGCCATTCCATAGCAACTGGTATCCCGACTCCCAGGACCAATTACTAGGCCACTCAGCCGTTGCCCACGGTTCACGAACTAGGACGTGACTACAGTTACCCACACCATGAACCATCTTACTTTGTACTACAAAAGTAAATTTTGTTTAAAATTAACTTTTGTTTTGGGAAGCACTTTATTAACACATTGGTGACGGGCCCTGAGAATTCTCGTAGTTCCTCGGCCGGCCATACATGATGGGCTACAAGAATTCTCATTTTTATGGACCTTGTGTTTCCTTTTTAAATGGTGTAATCATGGAATAAATAGTATAAGGCAGCTATTGGTCCACCACCTTTTCCTTAAAACTTCATAACAAAATAATATCTGAAATGTCGAGTTATTCCTTGGAGCTTCAGTGCAGCTCTCAACATGGCGCGGTGCATACAGTTGATGAATTATGAATTTTGAATTATGTGCAGACTGGTTATCAGATGTACCTACGGTTATCACGTGTACCTAAGGACAGTGAATTAGATATTTTTAATTATGTGAGTGATTCTGACAGTGATTTTGGTTCTTCTATCTTAAATTATGAACAACAATCTTGTGCATTGGAATATAACAGGGACTCAGATGCACACAAGTCGAGTTCAGATGGCACTTTAGTATTTAGTACGTACAGATGCAGTCAGCAGCTTCTCAAAAGATAATCTAGTTCATAATTTAGAAGTTAGAGGTCAATATCTAGAATACTGTTCACGTTACATGAGTGAGTGTAGCAGTGTAAATTTGTACTTGATGGCTTGAACTATCTAGTCAAAAAGAGGTAGCAGCTTCCATTCAGACCTGGTCACTAATGTGTTAACATGTTTAGCAATGAGAAACATACATACATACATTATCATTATAGACTGTTATGCCTTTCAGCGTTCAGTCTGCAAGCCTCTGTGAATTTACTACACGTCACCACAATCCTCGATTTGCAACTAGTGTTGTGGCCTCATTTAGTTTTATACCTCTTATCTTTAAATCGTTAGAAACTGAGTCTAACCATCGTCGTCTTGGTCTACCTCTACTTCTCTTACCCTCCATAACAGAGTCCATTATTCTCCTAGGTAACCTATCCTCCTCGATTTGCCTCACATGACCCCACCACCGAAGTCGGTTTATGCGTACAGCTTCATCCATCGAGTTCATTCCTAAATTAGCCTTTTATCTCCTCATTCTGAGTACCCTCCTGCCATTGTTCCCATCTGTTTGTACCAGCAATCATTCTTGGTACTTTCATATCTGTTACCTCTAACTTATGAATAAGATATCCTGAGTCCACCCAGCTTTCGCTCCTGTAAAGCAAAGTTGGTCTGAAAACAGACCGATGTAAAGATAGTTTCGCCTTGGAGCTGACCTCCTTCTTACAGAATACTGTTAATCGCAACTGCGAGCTCACTGCATTAGCTTTACGACACCTTGATTCAATCTCACTTACTATATTACCATCCTGGGAGAAAACACAACCTAGATACTTGAAATTATCGACCTGTTCTAGCTTTGCATCACCAATCTGACATTCAATTCTGCTGAATTTCTTACCTACTGACATCAATTTAGCAATGAGAAATGCATGTAAAAATGGTGCTACCTGAAGTAGCAGAATGGAGAGATTCTTCCTTCATGTTTGCCAAGGACCCACCAAACTGCCCTTAGAAGCACTCTTACTTACATCAGAAAATTAAAACGAAGACTATTGTAATGTTCTCTTACCTTCCACCACCACTTTCTTCACACATGTTCCTAACCTTAGCTTTTCTTCTTTTTCCCCTGATCTCTACACTTCTATGCATGCTATATTGTCTATCCAGCTTCTGCTCTACTCTAGAACATTCCAGTCTCTTTCCCCTCTCACCTTCTACCATTGCACCTTTCTACATCACTCTTGTCTTGCTATACATTCTCTGCCATCTCTCCACACCTGGTCAGTGTGCTATGGATTAGATCGAGGCTGGAACCTACTTCAATTTTGCCCTATAACGATACTGTATTCCACATCATTATGACTTCTGATATGTCTTCAACTGACTCGGGCAGGGGAAGAGACTTCTGAATATTCTGGGTAAGCTGGTTCTTCTCAGTTCTGTTTTACAAATTTTTATTTTGAGGTTCATTTTGAATATGCTTTCATATATTTATCATCTGGAATAGTAGATGATCCCGGGGACCTAATCCATGATGGACTTCTAAATTTTTCACCTCTCCTTTCTTGTCATTACTCACCCCCCTCCCTCCTTTTCTATCTTGGATTCACGGCTGATGTATCCACAATGATGCACACAAAATCCTATCACCTTGTGTACATGGATTTATTTAGAATTATTCACAAATTAAATGCACGTAATCTAAATCAATACCATCACAACAAAACACTTCACTCCGTAAACATCAACAAGCCACTATTTTAACAACTGCGTATCACGGCACATGGAGGTTACAATTTTGAAACATAACTACCGACTGGCTACATCCGGCATGCCAGCCTAACCACAACACATGTTCATCAGTAAAACTCCTCTCAAACCGTAACTCTTACTAAACAATAACTTGTCTCTACCATCAAGACCAGCTGCTTATATAGGTGTCTGGCCAGGCTTCTAGAAAGATACGTTACAAAAAATACCTTCTCGTAAATTCTTGGGTGCCTAACAACACGGTTATAATGTACAGAATATTCTACCATCATCTCGTCTACCCAGTACCATCCTGGATGTTACAGTGTGTTTCACAATTCTGTAGTGGATTACAAATCATTAAAACAAGTAATAATAAATTATATACAGGTTCTTTCCTTAATTGAACTCGTATAAATGTCTATATACAGTACATGTTTCATGACATAACTTCACAAACACTGCAACCATTCAACTACATAAATATTAATACTAAACGGATGTAAACACTGAATTATTATTATTATTATTATTATTATTATTATTATTATTATTATTATTCGATCTCGATAGTGCATTATTTACACATGGGTGAGAGAATATTGTTTACTGAACCTCGTCCAGCACACGACTGCGCCAGTGAACCTCCCCTGGCTCCTTTATAGCCACTTCCAGACTTCCAGCCGAGCCGACGTCGCCCCTCAACAGACAGATCTGTGGCTGTGCCTCTCGTCGCCAAAGTGCCCTACCAGGATACCCCAATGGGGCGATACGCTGAGGACATAGTGCATAATGGTGTCAGCCTCTCGAAACCGGCAGCAGCACCTCACGTGTTTATCCCAACTAAAGTGTCTCCTCTCATGAACGAAATGATTCAAGATTTAGTGAGGTGAGTAACAACATCCTAGTGCAAGCAGACATCTCTAATGCTCACCCTCTCTTTTTGGTGGCAAAGCCTGACGGATCCGCCAGGCTTATCCACGACAATTTCCACAGGCTATCACACTCTCTTGGTCCTCACTGTTTAACTACACAAATACTACCTCAGTTACACAGACCCCCTGTTGGCGCTGTGGAAGTCCACAGTTCGCAGCCAGGCGATTCGATCGGGGGCCACCACCTTCCCATGGTGGATCTGCTGGGTCCAGTCCACAGTGTCTTCATTCCTGGTGATGATGATCCACAGGTCCTCGCGTGGCATTTGAAGCTCCGCTGCATTCCCCCTATTTGTACCTTTGTGTTCTATCAGGGTCCATGAACCTTCGTAGTCCACCAGCGTGATGCATGAGATAGGCTCGCATGTCTTGGGCTTGGCTCTGTTGAGTCTCCTCTTTTTCCGGGGTGCTGATCTCGATGTTCTTACTGTTACATGGCTTCGTGTCGGGGCGAGTGTCCTGGTCAGGTGGCACCCTCGTTTGTTGGTTGTCGGTTCGGACCCCATTGGTACTCCGTCTCCTAGAGGGGGTCCCACTGGCTGTGTCATTGCCATCGTTGCCTCCATCTCCTGGGACATCGTCTGAGTCTCCCAATAATTCTGCTTCACGCTGAACATCCTCCCTGGACAGTTCATGGTGCCGTGGAGCTTACTGCAGCTGTTGAGTGCCTCGCTCTTAGGGTCATACTGCTACGGACCATTCACCGTCGCGTCGGCTGGTGGTTCGGTCTTGGCATCGAATACCTAATAATAATAATAATAATAATAATAATAATAATAATAATAATAATAATAATAATAATGTTATTTTGCTTTACGTCCCACTAACTACTTTTACAGTTTTGGGGGACGCCGAGGTACCAGAATTTAGTCCTGCAGGAGCTCTTTTACGTGCCAGTAAATCTACCAACACGAGGCTGACGTATTTGAGCATCTTCAAATACCACCGTACTGAGCCAGGATCGAACCTGCCAAGTTGGGGTCAGAAGGCCAGTGTCTCAACCGTCTGAGCCACTCAGCCCGGCACGTCAAATACCTGCGGCGTTCTACCTGTGGACTTAGTCCTCTCTTGCAGCTGGACTTGGTAGTCTGCTCTCAATTGGTGGACACTGCCGTGCCCGCTGAATTCTCCCACAACTTCCTCGCAGGTCGAACATGGCTGCGGGCTGCCTCGTACTTCTTTCCATCTCCTACCCACTAAGTCCAGCGATAGGGTATTCCGCTCCCTCTTCAGACATCAATCCAGACTTGAACTGGGTCTCGATTTTTCCAAACTGGGCCTCGATGTTTTCCTCCAGTTTTCCAAACTGGGCCTTGATGTTTTTAGACTGGGCCTGAATCAAGGAAATTAACTGTTCAAACATCACCACGGTCCTCTGGTCGTTCTTCATTTTAGAGTCCGATGGATTCCAAGAGTTATGTCACACACGGTCACCAATGGTATATCCACAATGACGCACACAAAATGCTGTCAACTCGTGTTCATGGATTTATTTACAATTATTTACAAATTGAATGCATATAACCTAAATCACTGCTGTCTCAACAAAACACTTCACTCCACAAACATCAACAAGCCACCATTTTAACAACTGCCTATCATGGAACATGAAAGTTAAAACCTTGAAACAGATGACTACCGACTGCCTACATCCAGCATGTCAGCCTAACCACAACATGTGTTCACCAGTAAAACTCCTCTCAAACCATAACTCTTACTAAACAATAACTCGTCTCTACCATCAAGACCACCTGCTTATATAGGTGCCTGTTCAGGCTTCTAGAAAGATACGTTACAAAAATTACCTTCTCGTAAATGGTTATAATGTATAATGTATATAATGTATAGAATATTCTACCACCATCTCGTCTACCCAGTACCATTCTGGATGTTACAGTATGTTTCACAATTCTGTAATGAATTACATCATTAATACAGGTAATAAAAAATTGTGTACAGGTTCTTACCTTAATTGAACTCACATAAATGTCTATATAGGTACATGTTTCATGACATAACCTCACAAACACTGCGACCATTCGAATACGTAAATATTAATACAAATACTAAATTGATGTAAACACTTCATAGGCATACATTACCAATAATAATAATAATAATAATAATAATAATAATAATAATAATTCGAGCTTCATACATGCATTATTTACCCATGGATGAGAGAATATTGTTTTCAAATTATATCCATTTATCACACTTGCGTCACGGCTTGGACTTCCCCTGTCGTCCCTATGCGGTGAACGTACTACTTTTTTCTGAACTATGAAACATTTAGGAACACCAGTGTCTATTTTTTGCTCAAAATGCCTCTACTGAATTTCTATGTCATGGCTACTTATATAAACAGTATACCTTTCTCAACTTGAACATTCACTTTCATGTTTATGCCTTACTTTTCTTCTAATTGTGTATTCTTTATATACTGTATTCCTATTTTATTCACTTTGTAACTTTGAAGAAGGAAAGTTACACTCTGATTACCTAACTGATGATTTCTACTTTTGACAATTACCTTTATGGTCTCGTAACCTTTGGTATCAAAATTAATTTGTTATATTCTTATCCAAGTTTTATTTTGTATTATCTTTTAAATACTGTTTATATGTGGTTTATCAAATATTAATTAATGAAAGTTTCCTCTAGGTTGTCATACGACGTTTGTAAATAACATGTATGCTCCTGGTGAGATCAGTTTTCCTATTTCTACAGACTACTGCTACAAGCATATCATATGTTGTGTAAGTATCCGAGTCATTTAAAATTATCTTAACTTCATGTCGAACACTCTATACTATTGTTACTATTTAAATAAAATTTTTCTTGAAACACTTGTTTCATTTATATTCTGTATGTTCACAGACCCCTCTCAGTTGAAGGCTTAAAATTATTGTATGCTTTCACGTTTAACATGAATCCTTCTAAAACTCCATTGAATTCGTATGACTGGATTTTACTTACTATTCTTTCTTATTCTGAGATTATCTTTGGGTTTATCATCTTTTTCTGATTACTTTTTTATTTACATATTGTTAAATGAACTGCTATTACGAAGATGTTAGAATTACTACCATCCTTCGTTTTTTTTTTTTTTTTTTTTTTTTTTTTTACTGGCATACTTACGTGTATAAACACATTTGTTTATATTTATTGCAAAGGTTGCTATCATCGCATTGGTAGCACACTAAAACGAAGTTCATATAGCACAATTATCTACCCTATTTGCGTGCATGTCTACATAACATTTCACTATGTACAACAGCTATGCAGTCATTTCTGCTTTCTTATCCGCTGTATTGGCCAGCTGTGACGAAGAGCAGTTTGCCAATGCCTCTGATAGGGCTTGTATCATGTCCAGCCACAGGGTTGCTACATTCAGTAAATATAATGAAAATTCAGACCAATGATATTGTCATTCACCAAACACCTAACCAATCCATACCACCAATATAAGTAAGATTTGTAATAAAATATGCATATCAGCAGTGCCTGTCACATGTGATACATTATACACCAAGCCTTATAAACATTTACTGTATTCTCTGTAATTGCTAAAATATAAACACTGTTTAACAGCAGTATGTACAGTAAATAAATAATAAAAAGTACTGCACAATCGCCATACATAACCTATTTATTCCTTGTAACATAATATCCTTAACTGAAGACAATAACACAATAAAACCATGTGCCTCACTATAATAATGTACACAGCTGATTGTTTATCCACCCTGTCAATATATTACAGTATTTGATTTTTACCTTGTTTTATACGTACATGTTTGGGGAACCTTAACTCCCTTCATCAGTGTTATAACATGAAAATCAACCTTCCCCAAATCCCAAGAACTAACATCATACCATATTTACATTAAACATTCCTTTATATAATACTAGCTGATGTACCCCTGCTTCGCTGCAGAATTTTACACTGTATACAGAATTCTAGGTTAGGTAGTGTACACGTTGTGAGCAAGATTGTATTACATTGCATAGCTCTTAACGTTACCCTAGAAATGCGACAGGGAAGTCACCAAACGTCTCTCCCCATATGAAGACTGGGTTAGGAAATTTTCATTGTAACGGTAACGGGCTGCCTCGTACTTCTTTCCATCTCCTACCCACTAAGTCCAGCGATAGGGTATTCCGCTCCCTCTTCAGACATCAATCCAGACTTGAACTGGGTCTCGATTTTTCCAAACTGGGCCTCGATGTTTTCCTCCAGTTTTCCAAACTGGGCCTTGATGTTTTTAGACTGGGCCTGAATCAAGGAAATTAACTGTTCAAACATCACCACGGTCCTCTGGTCGTTCTTCATTTTAGAGTCCGATGGATTCCAAGAGTTATGTCACACACGGTCACCAATGGTATATCCACAATGACGCACACAAAATGCTGTCAACTCGTGTTCATGGATTTATTTACAATTATTTACAAATTGAATGCATATAACCTAAATCACTGCTGTCTCAACAAAACACTTCACTCCACAAACATCAACAAGCCACCATTTTAACAACTGCCTATCATGGAACATGAAAGTTAAAACCTTGAAACAGATGACTACCGACTGCCTACATCCAGCATGTCAGCCTAACCACAACATGTGTTCACCAGTAAAACTCCTCTCAAACCATAACTCTTACTAAACAATAACTCGTCTCTACCATCAAGACCACCTGCTTATATAGGTGCCTGTTCAGGCTTCTAGAAAGATACGTTACAAAAATTACCTTCTCGTAAATGGTTATAATGTATAATGTATATAATGTATAGAATATTCTACCACCATCTCGTCTACCCAGTACCATTCTGGATGTTACAGTATGTTTCACAATTCTGTAATGAATTACATCATTAATACAGGTAATAAAAAATTGTGTACAGGTTCTTACCTTAATTGAACTCACATAAATGTCTATATAGGTACATGTTTCATGACATAACCTCACAAACACTGCGACCATTCGAATACGTAAATATTAATACAAATACTAAATTGATGTAAACACTTCATAGGCATACATTACCAATAATAATAATAATAATAATAATAATAATAATAATTCGAGCTTCATACATGCATTATTTACCCATGGATGAGAGAATATTGTTTTCAAATTATATCCATTTATCACACTTGCGTCACGGCTTGGACTTCCCCTGTCGTCCCTATGCGGTGAACGTACTACTTTTTTCTGAACTATGAAACATTTAGGAACACCAGTGTCTATTTTTTGCTCAAAATGCCTCTACTGAATTTCTATGTCATGGCTACTTATATAAACAGTATACCTTTCTCAACTTGAACATTCACTTTCATGTTTATGCCTTACTTTTCTTCTAATTGTGTATTCTTTATATACTGTATTCCTATTTTATTCACTTTGTAACTTTGAAGAAGGAAAGTTACACTCTGATTACCTAACTGATGATTTCTACTTTTGACAATTACCTTTATGGTCTCGTAACCTTTGGTATCAAAATTAATTTGTTATATTCTTATCCAAGTTTTATTTTGTATTATCTTTTAAATACTGTTTATATGTGGTTTATCAAATATTAATTAATGAAAGTTTCCTCTAGGTTGTCATACGACGTTTGTAAATAACATGTATGCTCCTGGTGAGATCAGTTTTCCTATTTCTACAGACTACTGCTACAAGCATATCATATGTCGTGTAAGTATCCGAGTCATTTAAAATTATCTTAACTTCATGTCGAACACTCTATACTATTGTTACTATTTAAATAAAATTTTTCTTGAAACACTTGTTTCATTTATATTCTGTATGTTCACAGACCCCTCTCAGTTGAAGGCTTAAAATTATTGTATGCTTTCACGTTTAACATGAATCCTTCTAAAACTCCATTGAATTCGTATGACTGGATTTTACTTACTATTCTTTCTTATTCTGAGATTATCTTTGGGTTTATCATCTTTTTCTGATTACTTTTTTATTTACATATTGTTAAATGAACTGCTATTACGAAGATGTTAGAATTACTACCATCCTTCGTTTTTTTTTTTTTTTTTTTTTTTTTTTTTTTTACTGGCATACTTACGTGTATAAACACATTTGTTTATATTTATTGCAAAGGTTGCTATCATCGCATTGGTAGCACACTAAAACGAAGTTCATATAGCACAATTATCTACCCTATTTGCGTGCATGTCTACATAACATTTCACTATGTACAACAGCTATGCAGTCATTTCTGCTTTCTTATCCGCTGTATTGGCCAGCTGTGACGAAGAGCAGTTTGCCAATGCCTCTGATAGGGCTTGTATCATGTCCAGCCACAGGGTTGCTACATTCAGTAAATATAATGAAAATTCAGACCAATGATATTGTCATTCACCAAACACCTAACCAATCCATACCACCAATATAAGTAAGATTTGTAATAAAATATGCATATCAGCAGTGCCTGTCACATGTGATACATTATACACCAAGCCTTATAAACATTTACTGTATTCTCTGTAATTGCTAAAATATAAACACTGTTTAACAGCAGTATGTACAGTAAATAAATAATAAAAAGTACTGCACAATCGCCATACATAACCTATTTATTCCTTGTAACATAATATCCTTAACTGAAGACAATAACACAATAAAACCATGTGCCTCACTATAATAATGTACACAGCTGATTGTTTATCCACCCTGTCAATATATTACAGTATTTGATTTTTACCTTGTTTTATACGTACATGTTTGGGGAACCTTAACTCCCTTCATCAGTGTTATAACATGAAAATCAACCTTCCCCAAATCCCAAGAACTAACATCATACCATATTTACATTAAACATTCCTTTATATAATACTAGCTGATGTACCCCTGCTTCGCTGCAGAATTTTACACTGTATACAGAATTCTAGGTTAGGTAGTGTACACGTTGTGAGCAAGATTGTATTACATTGCATAGCTCTTAACGTTACCCTAGAAATGCGACAGGGAAGTCACCAAACGTCTCTCCCCATATGAAGACTGGGTTAGGAAATTTTCATTGTAACGGTAGACCCGCTTGCCTACTGTCAATCACAATCAAGTTGGGGAGTTTTCATTATAATTTGTAGGCACTCAATCTCCACCTGCCTTTTTACATCCTCAGAAAGACTTTCTTCGTAGTTTTCCCAACTGAAATGAACGTAGGTCATTACAATGACGTCAGTAGGAATGGCACAATTCAAAGCAATATTTTCCTATGAAATACTCGATCAAATGAAAAACCACACATTTTCTCACTTTCAACGAACACTACTACGCTGCTGATCTAACAGTCCAAGGTTCCAGAGCTGGAATGACCAAGCCGCAGACAGACATGATCCATGAAAACTCTTCGTCTTTTTTCGGTGGGGTGTGGGGGGGCGTTGAATAGTGGAGAGTTCCAGGCCAAAAACTATGCTCTTTTGCTAATCTGTTTCCTTGGAGTACGCGATGAAACAGAAAATTTCAATTCCCTATCGTGGCGGGGGAAAGAACCATTTGACTTGGAAGCAAATTCTTCCTCCAAGTCAGAAGAGAAACCCCCTCTTCACTGCTAATTTGGTGATGATGATGATGATGATGATGATGATGATGATGATGATGATGATGCTTGTTGTTTAAAGGGGCCTGACTGCTAATCTGGAATGAAATGAATGTAGAATTTAATAAAAGTAAAGAGGAAGATGTCTTAAGGGTTGAATTTTAAGTTATTTAGTGATTTTGGAATAGGCCTAAATTGTAATTCTAGACCAGGTCATACTACTACTACTAAGTGAGACTTTGCCTCAAATGTTCACACTGCTCATTCAAAACAGCGCGTCAGAGTAGGGATCGAATAGCTGGAATACTATGATGAACCAGTGTGTTATGTCTAGCAGTATCAGGAAATGTATGAACCAGAGGAATGGCATTCTAAAGAAGAAAGTTTTCTAACTCCCCAGCTATTTCCTGCCATTATTCAGTCAGGCTGTTATACTCAGTACACAGCAGTAATACCATCTATCGGAGTTCAGTGGCAGCATAAGAGACAAAGAACATCACAACAAACAATGGTCAATATAATGTTATTGTTGATCAATTTTAAGAGCTTTCGATATTGTAGGCCTTCACATTTAGTTTTCTTCTGACTCTGAAATACCACTCTTATCATAGCCGGTATGGTTGTATTCTCTCTAACTTTTGTTATGTAGTACTTTTCGATAGGACCAATAACATAGGTACTTAAAAATTAAATATTTGATGCCTTCCCCTAAACTACAATTTCATCCAGGGGGAATAAAACTGTTTATACCTTAGACTTACTGTAGTTTCTTATTCCCCGACTCTATATACCGATTTTCATTAAATTCTTTTCACCCATTTTCTCGTGGCTCGGCGTTGATATGGTGATATGGACTTAGCAACAAAAATACAAATTCACGAATATCTCTGTTATCATAGTCGGTACGGTAAAAATGTATAAGACATAAATGATCGGAAATTTATATAACTTTAGTTATGTAATATTTATCGATAGGACCACTAATAATATAAATATTTGAGAATTAAATATCAGCCCTTCCCCTAAACTACCATTTCACTCAGTGTGAACAAAATAATTTATAGCCTAGATTGTAGTAGTTCATCCCCTGACTTTACATACCAATTTTCATTAAATTTCCTTTGGCCGTTTTCTCGTGATGCGTGTACATACATACATACACACCGACAGACAGACAGAAATTATAGAAAAGTAAAAAGTGCATTTCCTTGTTACTGTGGACATGGCCAATACAGAAATACCATTATTTTCAAATTCTGAGCAAGTACAGACAAAACTCTTATTTTATATAGATTAATTAACTTTGTCTCTCCTCTTTGGCGATCAAGGTCACACATAGCAGTATACATTTTAGTAAGTATCTGGCTGGCAAACTGATAGGCTTCCTCTGCTTTAACTATTTAAGTAAGTGCTAACAAATTTATACTTACATATAAATTTTTTAACATTTCATCTGTGTAATATAGATCTCTTCTTTTTATAGTTCTAGAAGAACAAATTTAAGGATATACGGGAGGTTTGTTCCGCTCTGATATAACATCAAGTCCAACAATAGCAAGCACGAAATCATCTGCCCTGTTAGCTTCATACATAACTAAATCTTAACATGTTACATCATTTTAATAATAAATCAGTGCATCCTATAAAGGATCTTAACATCAACATGATTTTAAATTTGACGGTAAGATAGACGATGCTTAGAGGCAACAATAATACAAACAGTGGAAAACAACATTTGATCAGTGGCAGTCTCGTCTAATAAACCCATCTAAGGTGATGATACGTATTTATAAGAGTGTAAAATATAGGAGGAATAGTGAACTGTTCAAGAGTGTTTCAAAGTGTCCCATAAAGTGTTACGTGCTACATTATAACAGACAATATCAAGAAAAGAACAGTGTATGTACAGAATGTTAGGGGTATATGTGCAGATATTTCTTGTAGCAATAGAGAACGATGAGATGAACCACTATATATCATACTTTTAGTAATCCTCGGAAGTTATTTTCGAGAGCAAAGGGATACGATGTTCTTAGAATAAGTAGTATGTCTTGTTCTTGTGAATGAATAGCTTTCCTTTGATAACAGGCAAGTCACGCGCCATCTGTGCTAAACTGGTTTCTGTTTATGTTTGCGAGCAAATGTACTACTGTAACAGCTGAACGTACCTATACAATACCATGAGATGTTATGTAACATACTTGTCAAACTGGTTTTATGTTTAAGAGCAACTGAACTATGATAACAACTGAAGACTGCTACTAGTGTATGCCATGTTACGTAACATTCTCGCCAGTCTTGTTTTCTTGTTATTAGTATTTAGTTTCCGTCTTAGGGGCTTCACACAACCCTGGTCATCGGTTTCGGACCCTGGAGATGTATCGAATTGTCAGCGTTAATACTGGTTCATTTACTCTTAAGTCCTTTAGGGGATTGGGATATCTGTGGTCATCAGCCCCGTGGTCTAGTGAGTATGGAAATGACCTGAAAACCTGTGTCGGTGCGGGACCTGTACAAGCGTGTGAAATAATTATTGGTTGGGATAGGCACACCGGGACGTGAAACATGGTATGATCCCCGTTGAGCATTGCATAAAAGTAGAAGAAAAAAGGCAGTTCCTTACGCCAACAAAAGCATGCATGGGATAGGATGTCCAAATGAGTAGCATCGGAATTGAATTATCGAAGCACATTGAACGTTTTGTTTCAAACGAATAATGGACATGTTATACAACTAAATAAATTAAATGTACCTACATTTCGTGCCTCCTGCCGGGCTGAGTGGCTCAGACGGTTGAGGTGCTGGCCTTTTGACTCCAAATTCACAGGTTCAAACCTGGCCCAGTCCGGTGGTATTTGAAGGTGCTCAAATACTGTACGTCAGCCTCGTGTTGGTAGATTTACTGGTACATAAAAAGAACTCCTGCAGGACTAAATTCGGGCACCTCAGCATCTCAGAAAACCGTAAAAAGAGTTAGTGGGATGTAAATCACTTAACATTATTATTATTATTATTATTATTATTATTAGGTCATTAAGGGAAGGGAAGAACTTTACCGTGACAATGAAAGGCTGAGTCCATGAGAAAACGGAGACTTAAATTCTATGGGCATTTATTAAGAGTGGATGAGAAGAGACTAACGAAAAGGATTTTCACAATATTAGACAGCAGACCTAAAGTGTCGGACAAATGGTTCAGAGAGGTGAGAAAGGATCTCAAACAGGTGGAACTAAATTCAGAAGACATCTCAAAGGGAACAAAGTTTAGGTCAGTGATCGACAAATTCCAGGGATTCCATGATGAACTAAAACTTAACCTGGGTGGACGGAAGAAAGAAGACAGGCTGCCAGAGAAAGCATGCTAAAGTTTTGAGCTGTAAAGAAGGCTTCCAGAAACATGTAACTGTTACCTAACGTGGTCTCTAATGGCCGTAAAATAAAATATATATATCAGGTCATTAAGACCTGAGCGTTTTAATAAGCATGCCTTCCGTGTGTTGTGTTCAGCTTTCACCACGTACAAGGCACTCGCGCACTGAAACTCTCGTCTTATAATAATTATAATAATATAATAATTATAGTATTAATTATAATTAATTTTGTTACTGGTACATCAATTTCTCTGCTTGGATTTATGAGAATATCGAACTATCGAGACTCAAAATACTATATCGATTCTGTACTGTACTCCCAAGTCATTACGCTGCAGAAATGACATAACATCTGACATACCAAAGTAAAACTTGTGGAAGAAAATACTAAAACGTGTGGTTTAGGAGGAAACAAGATTAAATATACGCCATGTGAGACAACATCGATAGCAGTAGTTAACTACAGATTACTATGCATAAGACGAGAACCAGGTAAAGCTTGTGGGGATAAGTCAGCTGTAACCTCGTATTGTGTATAAATATCAAACATACACATCAACAAATCTGAGATACATAAACAAGGTTACATGTTAGAGATATGTAGCTATTAACCTGAACGCCAGGCCGACGGTCGCTTTCATGAGTACAAGATGAGTTATCAAATTATACACAATTCACAGATGTCGAACGTATCTAAGAAGATTCCGCCACAACTACATGCTTCATTTTACTATGATGGTGCTAATAACAAATCGCAGCAGATTACGCTACTGCGTGTTAAGATGATGTCGGTAGAATACAGTATACCTGTTAAGACATAAGGCTCCAGTAGAAAAGGAAGAAGAAGGTAACGAGAGCCACACAGTCAAGCAGGACAGAGCCGAACAAGGTGCACATTAGTGGCATGGTGCACATTAGTGGCATGGTCGTAGGAACTACAGTCATAATAGTAACACACTGTACAAAAGAATGAACCAACATACAGTAGGGGGCTCTGTAATTCCAGGTGGATGGTAACAAGACTATCTCGAATAGAAAAGCATGGATTTACGAACGTACACAAAAAAGCCTGTGTACAAAAAATGTACCTATGTTAAACATTACAGTACAACAGTTTAGAAAACAAAAAACATACAGATTGCCTTACACTAAAAGAAATTTTAAACTGTCTTTTGTAAATTAACAAAATACTCCAGGCAACCTTCTTAAGTTAAATGTTTACTTATAGTTCCTATTTCAGTAGTGATGAATATAAAACAAGCATTTTATTGAAAAATGTGATAATGATGAGTATTCCTGTTTTAAGGTCATCGGCCCTTAAAAACGCAAAGTGTCTTCTGTTTTAACTCATAGTGAATAAGAAACAAAATATAAACAGCTTGAACACATGTAATGAACCCAAACCAAATACAGGGTAGGATTGAGGAACTGTTGAACTGCATTCAAAGTCAATGTCTAGCGTTTTAACAAGCACGTCTTCTGTCTGTTGTGTTCAGCTTTCGCCACGTACAAGGCACTCACACACTGAAACTCTCGTCATAATTTTGTCACTGGTACATCAATTTCTCTGGTTGGAATTATGAGAATATCGAACTATCGAGACTCAAAATACTATATCGATTCTGTACTGTACTTTTACGAGACTCAAAATACTATATCGATTCTGTACTGTACTTTTAAAGTCATTACGCTGCAGAAATGGCATAACATCTGACATACCAAAGTAAAATTCGTAGCAATTGTTCAAAGTGATCACCCTGGGCTTCTCTGCAGGCTTCATTTCTCCTAAGTCAGTTGCGACGCATTTGAGCCAAGACACCAGGGTTGTTCAGAATATCCTCTGCTGCTTAAACAATACGCTCACGGAGGTCATCTGATGTGGTTACTTCAGTTTGATATACTTTGTGTTTCATGTCCCCCCCCAAGCATAAAAATCCATTGGAATAAGGTCTGGAGATCTGGCTGGCCAATTGAGAGTTACACATCATCCTGTCCATCATTGAGGAAATGTCTGCACCAATGTGTAAAAGCCATGTGGTTCTGCATATTAGAAGTGACACATGCTCTGAATGCTCCAGTAACATACTCTATCTACAGGAGCAAGGTAACATTAATAAAAAGCTGATTAGTCCATGTAACCGACCTCCTACTACACCTATCTAGGTATGAATTGAGAACCGGTACTGGAAATGGCCTTGTCCTTCTGAATGGGGATGTTCCACAGCCCATGAGTGGAATATAGTGGGTTCGAACCCCTCTGTTGGCAGCCCTAAAGATGGTTTGCCATGCTCACACCAGGCAAATGCTGGGGCTGTACCTTAATTAAGGCCACGGATGCTTCTTCCCAATCCTAGCCCTTTCCTTTTCTATCGTCGCCATAAGACCTATCTGTGGCCTGGCAATGTTCATCAACTTGTAATTGAAAATTGGTAATCTGCTGGTGAAAGACACTGCACCCGTTGACTGTGGTCAGGATGCCCTCTCGCTCTTCGTGCAGTGTCCTACGTATGAACCGGGATCATCATTTACTATTGTCAGGATGTCTTCTTCCACGTCTAGGATTACACGTGGCCATTCAGGCCCTCACTTTTCAAAGCGTAATGTAACAACCTGTACCGCGAATACGCTGCATTACAGCAAGTATTGTTGCTGGATTCAGCAACCGTCTGTTGGGAAGCCTTTCATGATAGATTCATGGAGCGTGACCCGTATTCTGTTCTGCCGCACGGTAGACTAGCAGCATATCATGGTATTCGTAGTATTCATATACTGGCATTATTCAAGTACTACTACTACTACGATGATGAAGCAACTCGCGTACTAGTACGGATGATAATTTGCCTCTCTGACAGCTGTTATTCACGTGAAGGTCAGGCAGGCAGCGCATACCTCCAGTCGGGTTTTATGTAGGGGAGTGGGAACGCATCCAACCACATCCCCGTCGCTAGAAACAGCAGACAACCAAACCGGCACATGACACATCCAGTGTTTTTGTCAAACTGCTTACGTTGAAAATTCTCCCACAGTGTGATTTCATTATCATGAATTTTTGGGAGACCAACTCGCCGTATGCAGAAACACCCCGGACTTCATTTCTCATTTTGTTATAATGCACAACATAGCTCAACACAAAACCTATAGGATGTCCGGTTAGTCTGCTAGGCAAAAGCGTGTTGATGTGTACGTAAAAAAAGTTTCTTACATCCACGAAAGAATGCATGGGATAGGATATCCAAGTGAGTAGTATCGGAATTGAATTGTCAAAGCGCATCGAACCTTTTGCTTCATACCAATAAGGGACATGTTATAAAAATAAATAAATTAAACGTAACTTCCTTTCGTGCTTCCAAACGAAAAGAACATGTTTAATGGTAAATTAAGCATTCTAGCTCACTGCTGCTTTTGCAGTGCCTATTAAACATTTCAAAATAAACGTAGCCAGGCTGAGTGGCTCCGACAGTTCAAGCACTGGTTTCATGAACTTAGCAGGCTTGATCCAGGCTCAGTTCAGTGGTATTTGAAGGTGCTCAAATATGTCTGCTTCTAATCGGTAGATTTACAGGCACGTTAAAGAATACCTGTGGGCAAAATTCTGACACCGCACGTCTCATTGGGACATAAACATATTATTATTATTATTATTATTATTATTATTATTATTATTATTATTATTATTATTATTACCGGGCGAGTTGGCCATGTGGTTAGGAGCATGCGGCTGTGAGCTTGCATCCGGGAGATAGTGGGTTCGAATCCCACTGTCGGCAGCCCTGAAGATGGTTTCCCATTTTCACATTAGGCAAATACCTTAATTAAGGCCATGGCTGCTTCCTTCCAACTCCTAGGCCTTTCCTATCCCATTGTCGCCATAAGACCTATCTGTGTTGGTGCGACGTAAAGCCATTAGCAATATTATTATTATTATTATTATTATTATTATTATTATTATTATTATTATTATTAGAACTGTGTTAGTCTATTATTACTAACTCTTATGAAAATAAAAGTTAATCGCCCCACTCAAACTTCATAGCTTGTAATCTGTCAGAAAACACTAAAGAAAATTATGAACTGTCAACAAGTCTGAATTATTATTAATCTTATAATTGCGGACATGTCTCCAAAATTACCGAATCATGTACTTACAAATTGTTACGTCACACTGACACAAATAGGTCTTATGGCGACGATGGGAGAGAAAAGGGAAATAAGTGGGAAGGAAGCGTTCGAGGGCTTAATAAAGGTACAGTCCCAGTATTTCCCTCGTGTGAAAATAGGAAACCATGGAAAACCATCTTCCCGGCTGCCGACAGTGAAGTTCGGACCCACTATCTCCAGAATGCAAGCTCACAGCTGCGCGCCCCTAACCGCATGACCAACTTACTCTCAGCTCTAATGCTGGTCTGAGTAGCTCGGACGATAGAGTGCTGGTCTTCTGATACCACCTAGGCAGGTTTGATGGCGGCTCAGTTTGGTGGTATTTGAAGGTGCTCAAATATGCCGGTCACGTGTCTGTAGATTTACTTGCATAAAAAAAAAATACTGCAGTACAAAATTCTGGCACCTCAGCATCTCCGAAAACCGTGAAAATTAGTTAGTGGAACGTAAACACATTATTATTATTATTATTAGTAGTAGTAGTAGTAGAAGTAGTAGTAGTAGCAGCAGCAGTAGTAACATTATTATTACAGCAGGTTTAATTAAACAGATTAAATGCAGTCATCATTTTACCTATCGGCACTTACTGACCAGTAATAAGCATTCTCTCCGCCTCTTTGGTGTAGTGGTTAGTGTGATGCGCTGCCCCCCCTCCCAGAGGCCCGGGTTCGATTCCCGGCTCTGCCACGAAATTTGGAAAGTGGTACGAGGGCTGGAACTGGGTCCACTCAGCCTCAGGAGATCAAATGAGTAGAGATGGGTTCCATTACCACCTCAGCCATCCTGGAAGTGGTTTTCCGTGGTTTCCCAATTCTACTCCAGGCAAATGCCGGGATGGTACCTAACTTAAGGCCACGGCCGCTTCCTTCCCTCTTCCTTGTCTATCCCTTCCAATCTTCCCATCCCCCCGGAAGGCCGCTGTTCGGCATAGCAGGTGAGGCCGCCTGGGCGAGGTACTGGTTATTCTCCCCATTTGTACCCCTGACCCAATGTCTCACGCTCCAGGACACTACCCTTCAGACGGTAGAGGTGGGATCCTTCGCTGAGTCCGATGGAAAACCAACCCTGGGGCCTATTCCACAAAAGTATGGTCTTGCACATTACAAGTAAATTCTCTAGTAACTAGTACAAATACCAGATTTTCTGTTCCACAAAAGAATTTTCTACAGTTGCACTTTACTACTCCATACTTACAAATTACCAATGTGTTCCACGAAAGTACTAGTACTTGTAAATTACTAGTGAATTGGGAAGTATTCTGTACCAGTGAATGGACATTAATACGTAAATGTACTAGTGCTAATTAAATATGCTTATTTAAGATACATTTTGATAAATATGTGGTCTAGCAGTAGTGATAATGATAGTGATAGTGATGGTGATGAAAATGAAAACTACCGTCTGTACAGGGAAAGAATAAACTTCCAGTTTAACACTGTATTTCAATACAATGAATGTTTTAGGTTAAGCACATACAATGGAAGAACTTTTGATAGATATTGGGCAGACATTGAAACATCCTACGAGCAGAAATAAATCTCTCTCTGCTAAACAACAGTTACTAAAAACACTACATTGGCTAGGAAATAGTGGCCAGTACCATGGTATTGCAGATATGCATGGGATGGCAAAATCTTTGGTCTGTAGGTCAATACATTCTGTGGTAGCTGAAATAAATTATATTAAATTTCCTCAAATTGTTCGTTGGCTTGAAAATACTGAGCAAACATGTTCCAAGAAGGACATTCCTGGAATCATTAATGAGCAGAATATCTCTTACATACGTCCAACATTTCCCCTCAAAACCTCAATGAGCTTTTTTCAAGTGAAATATTTCCACCCAACCATTTATTTTGTCTTGTTTTTTCAGAATCTTGCTGAATGCACCGAAACAAATATCTTTACTTCTTTCTATTTCCTTCAAAATGAATAACTTCATTTCTCTTGACATTTTAACAATTCATGCAGAGTTTGCAATTTCATAACAATTAAGTTTGGTGGCCGAATATCTAGTTATTAGCAGCAACTGATTCCTAATGACAGACCAAGGTATGTCCGACTATCGTGGAACAGATGCGAGGTTCACGGAAGAACAGAATGGGTGATGATAACGGAGTAATTTCCTATTATCAAAGAAATAAACTGAAAAATAACCTTGTAGCATTAAGAAATTCACAGGAATATTATTTCTTTGAATCTTTGCTGCATAAGCTACCTTAAAATACGCTACTACGATAAACGAGGCAAGCATAACCTAATTCAACGAATGGAATACGAAGATAAACAGATGATTCATGCTATGACGTAGTATATTTATTGATATGTCATCACTTGTAAAACTTGTGACAATTCACTGGTAATATACAAGAGACTTTCAATCTTTTGTAGAACAGAAATCTACAACTCCATATATTACAAGAACCCACACTAGTAACTTGTATTGTACAAGACAATACTTTTGTGGAATAGGCCCCTGGAGGGTAAACAGATTAAGAAGAAGAAGAATAAGCCTTCTATTACAAATACCCGGCAGCAATTCCACAGTAGCTATTTTTCCTTCGAGCAATGTTCACGCATGGATGCAACTACGGTTTTAGAAATTTTACTCATTAATAACAATTTCACTGAATACTTATAGCCTTTTCTTTGAGTGTTCACCATCCTTTCACTGACCTGAAAATTTTATGAATAAGCATAGACAACTCGCATTGTCTATTGTTAGAAATTCATCGTAGACTGTCGCAATAACAGCATAGAAATGTTGCACCCATTTTTCATTGACTATTTCCTTTCTTTTTGTCAGCTTGGATCACTGAGTAATGCCATTGACGTCTATAAATCACACAATACTACACAACACTTGATTCGCATGTATGTGCTGGTATGGATCTTCAATGTCACTGTAAGGATTCTGTGTACTTTTCACACAGAATACCCTAGACAGGTTTTCGAGTACAGCAAGTGGCCTGGCACATGACTCAACCTCCCCTAGTTGCCAAGCCTTTACGGGAAGTGCACAACAACGTGTGTTGGCCTGCGATAAGAAACAGGTTCAACAGTCCCTATACTCTGCTACTGTACTTCCACTACACGTGGACAGAATGACATAACCGGCGTATGCTGCTACGACCATTCAAAACACATTAGGTCCTGCAATATTTGACTCAGTTATGGGAAAACTAATAGGACAAGGTAAAAATTACATAGCATATATTGTGAGATCTATTTTTCTTTGCCAACTAGCAAAATATCTGCACGTATACCCCTAACAGCCTGTATATCTGACAAAATTAATATTATATAAAACTATGTTTAATGTACCGGTAAATATGGTATGATGTTAGTTCTCAGGATTTGGGGAAGGTTGATTTTGATGTTGTAACGCTAATGAAGGGAGTTAAGGCTCCCGAAACATGTACATATAAAACAAGGTAAAAATCAAATACTGTAATATATTGACAGGGCAGATAAACAATCACCCGTGTACATTATTGTTAGGAGTCAATACGGACCAATTAAGGACTGATAATGGTCAAGTTTGTCGAATATGCCTCAATGACGACATAAACAGACGTACAGTACTACGATAAATTTTTAATTAACTGTTATGCTCAATTACTGGTACCAGTGCTTTTATGAACACGAATACAGTCACTGACAAAAATCTAATAAAACCCAGTAGCATAAAAGCGTATTGTAATTAATATTTTATCGCGCCTATAACCTTAACCACCGCGGCAAAGTCACGTGGTGCACAGGGGAGGCAATGGAAGGATATGTGCAGGTATTTTGAGGCAGAAACAGGTTCCAGGAAGGATATTCCAGGGATCATTTATTAACAAGGAGAGTGTATATATGAGAACTTAGAGAAGGCAGTCCGGCTCTATGGCTAAATGGTTAGGGTGCTGGTCTTTGGTCACAGGGGCCCTGGGTTCGATTCCCGGCAGGGTCGGGGATTTTAACCATCATTGGTTAATTTCACTGGCACGGGGGCTGGGTGTATGTGTTGTCTTCATCATAATTTCATCCTCATCACGACGAGCAGGTCGCCTTCAGCCGTCAAACTGAAAGACCTGCACTTGGCGAGCCAAACTTGTCCTCAGACACTCTCGGCACTAAAAGCCATATGCCATTTCATTTTCAGAGAATGCAGAAGTATTCAGTCAGCAGTATGTAAAGTTAGTTGGATATAAGGATAATGTCCACGTAGAGGAGGTGACTAATACTGGCAAATTACTGAAATTTACCTATGATAATAAAATTCACAAAAAGGTACAAAAGTTGAAAGCCAGAAAAGCAGCTGTTTTTGGTAAGATATCCGGGGATATATTGAAGGCAATGGGTTGGAATATATTATCATATCTGAAATACATAAAGCAGATAATTACAGGCCAGTCAACATGAGTTGTTAGTAAGTTCTGGGACAGCATTCTTTGGGATTATATTAGATACGCTTGCAAAATTACTGAAGGGTTTATTACAAGAGAGTTCAGGTTTAAGGAAAGGTTATTCCAGTAAGGCTTAACTTGTAGGATTCCAGTAAGATATTTTAGATTCAGGTGGTCAAATGGGCTGGACTGCTATTGACCTATCGAAGGCTTCTGAGGGCAGATCATGTGAGATTACTAGCCAAAATGAGGTATACTGGACTAGACAAAATAGTACTTAAATGGGTGGCCACATTTCTGGAAAACAGAACTCAGAGCATTAGAGTATCTCACAACATAAGATAAATGTCAAGAGTGTTAGCACGACCAGGGATAAATAAGCAAATTTAAAGGAAATACTTACAAATTATCCCAACAAAAGGCCGTCGCTGATTGAGGAAGCACTGGACACAAGAGGCCAAGCGAATCAACTTAAAATAAGCTTAACTAATTGGCTGAAATAACAATTCCTTGATCAATTTGAAGAAAAACTTTAGTAAGGCAAAATCATTTAAGAACATCTGACCTCTATAATAATAATAATTTAAATTTCCGAGCAATTAAAGAAAGAAAAATCAATTCCGAATTATAATATTAAAATCAAGTTTTAAGAATGAGTGCTGAAAATCTTCCAGAACAATAAATCAATGTAGTTCAGTTCAAAATTAAAATGCTAAATCAACCCAAATCATTTAAGGTAAGTACCACCTTCCAATCTGTAATTCAAATACTGATCCCTAAGTAATGGGAGGCCAACTCAAAATAAGAAAACTTGAATCAAATATTTCAATATGCAGGCTGAAAACTTCTCCAATGGGTTATCTCGGTTACCCCAAATGGTATAAGAAACAGTCATAACCCACAACCCACATTACTTCAGAAATGAGCCAGAAATAATGCAATGACATGCAATAAATCCACAAGTACCACCATAATTAAATATCCCACAATGAACAGTCACTTCAATAAAATCAGTCACACAAGACTGAAGAAAGGTAAGCAACACGGGCAAACAATCCTTCCCAAAAATCAGATGACAGTCAAGACATAATAATTAGCCGACACTCATGTGTCAGACACAAAGGAGCAACGCCCCCTTTACGTTTGTATTCTGTTACACGGTTGGTGTAACAGAGTGACAACCACCATGATCAAATCCCAACTCAAGTACCGAGTAATTCATCAGAAAAGCTTTCATACTAAAACTTATTCTTTTCCTCTTACTTGCTCGGAAGAGCTTGAATATATTTAAATAACATAATTATTACGATTTAAAGGAGGAAATGAAGTTAACCACCATAAGCTTAAGCAGACACTTCGTATATAGTAGTTAGTTGGGAGCTCCGCAACGTAAATATACCTTTACTAACATGGAACCTTAATAACAGCTTTAAAGCAAACATCAATATCTTTCATACACTCGAATTGAAATCCCAAAAGTATGAGTATTACATAAAAGTATTACATAGATATGATGAAGTCCAGATTTTTTTAAATTCTTAAAAATTTTAAGCTCGAAAAGTCCAAAAGATCAGCTGTAGAAAATCTCACATATCGTAGCGTTTAGTAGTGTACATGTCTCTTAACACAATTAACAGCCTTTGATGGGGTAGGTTAACCATTATAGATATGCTTGAAGCTACTTACAAGGTCAGACGCAAGAAGAAATGAAATCTCTTTAAACAAAACAAACCAGTTCTTCAGGCCCTTACGCCCTGATGGAGAAATCCTCATCCGGGATCGAATCCCACAATCATTTTCCTTCTCTTCACGGATACTTTATCCTCAAACCAGGACCAGAAGCGTAGTTTTCGAGGCGTCTTCTTCCAATTCAGCAACAAGAATTCTATTAAAAAAACTGCTATCGATTTCATTATTGGCAAGCCACGATCACCGGCCTAGCAGTGTTAACTACTCCCGGCCAGATAGCAGCACCGCTTGGTCACCTCGTACGACTAGTTCCAACTCGACCGCCAGATGGCTCACCATTACCAAATCAGAGAAAGTTCAAGGAATCTTGAGATTTGAATTCAGCGTGAGGCTGATAGTAAGGGACGCATGAATAAAATGCTGAACAGATCGTACCATAGCGAGGAATAATTCTAAATCCATTACAAGTAGATGAAGTGTTATTTGATCCTGTAATGAATATGACGGGGTTCCCACAGGGCAGTATTATTGGACCTTTATGTTTTCTTATTTATTTATACAGGGTCTTTTCTTCTTTGCTTGTTCCGTGTGTCACGGGAACATGCACAGAAGGCGATAGTGCGGCCGGGTGACTCATTTGCCAAGAGATATATTGCTTCATGACCAGCTAAGATGATCTAATGCAGAACGGTAGTGATAACCACTGCTTCAAAGCAATAGTTTAGTTCAACATCTGTGGTATTGGTAGCGTGTTCAATGTGTTAACTTTAAAATAGCATCATTTCTGTAGGAATATTAAACTAATTGTGTCTTTAACGAGTGATGTGTACAGTAGAACAGCGTGTATTCATTGTGTTGTGCTATGCAAAGGATTCTTCTTATACAGAGTACCGCTTTCGATTCATTCGCAAATTTCCTGGCATCCTCCTTCCTCATAGGTGTACGGTACGTAAATTAGTAAAGAAGTTCCGCACCACCGGGCCCATTCTTAACAAGAAGTCACGCAGGAGACGAACTGTTTTAACAGAGGAAAAGTTTGACAAAATAGGAGCTCTCTTGAAAAGAACTAAAAAAAAAAAAAAAAAAAAGAAACAATAAATGCTGATCATTCTATTATCATTCTCAGACCATTCTTTCAAGAGCTGATGGAAGAAGAGAGGAGTAATGGTTACTTCATACAAGATATGGCAATGGCACACACTGCTAATCGGTTTATGGAGGTAATGGAAAATTCTAAATTCCCATGGAGGGAATTAGATATTTTTCACCAATAGAGCATGTCATAAATGTCAAAAACATATCAGATGTAAGGCTTTTCTGATGAGTCTAGTGTCAGACCCAAGACAAAACGCTGGTAATAGAGCAAACACCTGAAAAGCCTTACATCTGATATGTTTTTGACATTATGGAGGTAATACGGGAAGTTTTCGAAGATCATGTGGTTAATTATCCCCCTAGATCTCCTGATTTAAATCCCTGTGATTATTGCCTGTTGGAGATGCTGAAGGGAAAAGTGTATAACAACCCTTACAAATGAGAAGAACTACAAGAGAACATTACACAAGTTATTTTGAATATCACATGGGCTGAGATTCGCCAAGTGTCTGCAAACCTATTTAAAAGGTGTCAGGTGTGTTTGACAGGTGAGGGACAAAATTTTGAACATCAAATGTAGGTATTAAACTACTAGTTTCACTAGAAATGGATTTCTATAAGTATGAATTGCCGTGAGTTGTGGGGAGGAAAAGCGCGCATTATACCAGCTAGCGACGGAGTGTCATAGCGCCAGCCGTGTTGTGCTCTAAGTAGTGCTGCGGAATGAGCTAAAGAAAAGACCCTGTATATATGATATGAGTAAAGGTATGAAAACACTTTGTGAAAAGTTTTGTATGGAGTTAGTAAGTTATGGGTCAGAAACATGGAACCTGCAAAAATCATAAATGCTGAAACTCAATTCGTTTGAGATGTGCTGCTGGTGTTGACTGCTACAGTAAGAATACCTTCGACTGTAAGAGACACAAACAAGAACATTCTCAAAAGAGCAAATAGGACATGCACCATGGTTGAAACATTAAACAAGATAAGAAATAGCTTTGTTTGCCACTTCATCATTCTGACTGGTGCACCACCCTGGTTGAAGGGAAAATGGAAGGTAGAAGGACCAAAGGAAGACCTAACATGCAAATTACAGACAGAGTTAAAGATAAGGACATCATGCTTGGATGACATGCATGTTACCCACCAGCCTTAGGGTTGAGGAGAATAAAGCTGGGTTCACACGGTGCGAGTGGACTCGGAGCGAGTGGACTAGTATGATGCGTGCGCATCTTCTGGCCAGCTACTCGCATGTAATGGGTGTTCACACGACGTTGTACTCGCGTCTGAATTAAGATGGCGGACCTCGTAAGGGAAAGGATAACAGCTGTTGCTGATATGTTAATTGCCGAGTTAGTAAATAATGTTGGAAAAATAAATAGAAAGGAAAATGTAATGTGAGCGCAAGAGTGGATTGCATGATGAAGTGCATTCGGTGCGTCGACACATTTTTTACGTGAAGTTCTAGAGGGGGATGAAAACACATTTAAAAATCACTTATGACTCACAGCTATCCAGTTCGATCAACTTCTACAGATGATTAAAGTACAAATACAGAAACGCAACACAAATATGAGAGCGGCTTCAACTGCCCGTCTGAAACTCCAGGTTACACAACGGTACTTGGCAACTTGTGACTGTCTCAGATCTTTGGAATTTTTATATCGAGTTCCAAAGACTACAATATCCATGTTTGCGTCGGCTGTGTTGGATGCGATCTATGATCTACTGAAAGAATGGATCATAGTGTGTTCGCATGTATCAGTTATTAAGCGTCAAAGAATATAATACATTGTTAAACATTCACTCAGCCCGGTAATATTGAATGGTTTACAATGCAGGAATTATATTCTTTGACCCTTTAATAAACGATAGAGGACAACGGAGAAAGAAATAAAGAAATAAAGAAAGAAAGAAAGAAAGAAAGAAAGAAAGAAAGAAAGAAAGAAAAATAAATAAATAAATAAATAAATAAATAAATAAATAAATAAATAAATAATAAATAAATAAATAAATAAATAAATAAATAAATAAATAAATAAATATCACACTCTTACCAAGTTGGTGAAATTGCTTCTCGTATTCATTACTCCATTCAGGAATATATCAGCGATGTTAAACCATTACAATGTCGGTGAATAAATTTCTTCGGGTGATGTGCCTGACTTCTTGGATTTCTTAATTTTTAATAGTAGTTCTCTGTACGTGCTACGAATGTTTTTAGTTTTTGTTGATTTCTTTGACGCCTACCCCAGGAATATTCATTTTTTCAGCAATCCGTAGCAACGCTGAATCCCTGGCATCTTTTATTTTATAACTGCGAAACCTAGCATTCCACAACACTTCTTCAGATTCGTATAACTGTAAAAGTATTATTGTCTGCGTATCGCTCGACTTCCTTCCTTGCACTGTCCCCAAGCTTTCTGCCATCTTGAATTTGTTACTCGCTTGTAGAAAGTTGGGCACGGTCCGAGTTGACTCGCTTCTCTCAAACTCAGGCGACTGGACTCGCATGAGCTGTTCACATGATGCGAGTGGCGAGCCAAACATGCGCACGCATCATGCGAGTCCACTCGCTCCGAGTCCACTCGCACAGTGTGAACCCAGCTTTAAGATGAGTAAAGAAATTAAATCACAGATAAGGCTATTTGCAGATGATATTATACTGTATATAGTAGCAAATGAATTATAGGACTGAGAGCGACTACAAAAAGGCTTAGTGTTGTGAGACGGACAGAAGACAATGGCTGGGTAACTACACTACTAGGTAGACTACTCTGGCAGGTGAAGCATCCATTGGCTGCAGCGCTATGACATCACACGATATGATCGATAGCGGATAGGGTACACAGTCGCAGTACAGCAAGCCTGTTAATTCTTGCACCTGTGAAACATCTTCCCAATCTTCAAAGAATAATCTGCTTCAGTCCGATTCGTTAAGTACTTCCAAAAGATTTATAAGCAAGATGAGCGTTTTGACCTAGGCAGGCATCAATTTTTGGTAACGAGACAAGGTCTCTCATAGCGCATCGGCACTGCCGGTGGCTCCAAGTAGCCTAAGCGGTGGCCTCCACAGTATGCACTAGCCATGTGTCTTGGTAGGTGTGCTATTTACCAAATGATGAGCCCAACTTAGCACACAGGGATGAAACGCAGGAAACCAGGAATGAGTTAGCTGGAAGATTTATAATGGCCAATAATGGACCATTTATATTGGTACAGTATTATAAATTTACTCATTCGGGGCAAATATTTCAGGCTCCCTATGGAAATCAACATCTATTTCAACATACCACTTACTCAAGCAAGCTTGTCTCCTTTCTCCCAAGTCTTCCCACCCAAAATTTTGCAACATTTTTGTAACACTCCTCTTTTGTCGGAAATCACCCAGAACAAATAGAGTTGCTTTTCTTTGGATTTTTTCCAGTTCTCAAATCAAGTAATCCCGGTATGGGTCCCGTACGCTGGAACATACTCTAGTTGGGATCTTACCAGAGACTTATATGCCCTCTCCTTTGTATTCTTACTGCAGCCCCAAAATATCCTGATAACCATATGTAGAGATCTGTACACTCTATTTACAATCCTGTTTACATGTTTACTCCAATGAAGATGTTTCCTTAAATTCCAGTTCTTTACTCATATCATTTTTATATATATAAGAAAATATCAAGGTCCAATAATACTGCCTTGACAAATTTCCCTCTTAATGATTACAGGATCAGAGAAAGCTTCACCTACTCTAATTCTCTGAATTGCATTTTTGAAATAAATCCAATCCATTCAGTCACTCTTTTATCTAGTCCAATTGCACTCATTTTTGCCAATATTCTCACATGATCAACCCTATCAATTGCCTTGGGTAGGTCAATCGCAACACAGTCCATTCGACCTCCTGAATCTAAGATATCTGCTATATCTTGCTGAAATCCTATAAGTTGAGCTTCAGTGAAATAACCTTTCTTAATCTGCCTTCTATCAAACCAGTTATTAATTTTGCAAACATGTCTACTAAAATCAGAAATAATGCTTACCCTAAACTTACATGCAACACATGTTAAACTGATTGGCCAGTAATTTTTGGCTTTATGTTTATCACCTTTTCCTTTATACACAGTACACAGGGGCTACTATAGCAACTCTCCATTCATTTGTTACAGCTCATCCAAGCAAAGAGTAATCAAATAAGAACTTCAGATATGGTACTACAGTAAAACTTTGTTTATACATTTTCCAGGGGACTAAAGTAAAAACACATATGTGTGAAAAACATTTAAATGAAAGTATGTAAATATGAAGCTGGGTTATATTCCAAAGTATATATATAGCAATTTGACAAAATATACACATAAAAGAAATGCACCCAGATAAAAAAAAATATACAAAGAGAAGGTAAAGAGTCACTTTACAGAGTAAAGTAGTCCGTTATCTAGGGTTGCCTTTTGGTAGCTGTGTCCATGGCATGAACAGTATTCTCAAACTGGTACAATTTGACCATTATTTCCTCAGAAACATTATGGTGCATCACAAAATGTTTGATAGTCCATAGAGCATTGACAACATCATTAAAGTCTACTGAAGTATGCTGCGGCTCTTCGGTATCATTGTCGTTATTACAGTCCTCACTCAAGATCCCTTTGTGCGTCTTCAACTATCTCAGAGATAGTCATGGTTTCTGCAGTGATGAGATCAACGTCAACATTTATGTAATCCTCAAATGATACCTCCTCTTCCGATTGCCATTATCATCGATGATATTACAATCATCAAAACTACCTCCAAATCCAGCTTTCGGAAACAATCTTGATTTATAAATTTCATATCTTGATTTATAAATTTCATTTTTGTTCCATATTGATAGCCACCAAATATCATCACCAAATATCTTTCTTTTTATGATATTCAGAAACAATTTCGAACTATAAGTTCAGAAACACAGTGCCATGACGCTACAATGTAATGCCTGCTTACCAGAAGAAAAGAAAATAATATATATTAATTTATTGTTTTTAATTTGTTTGAAGACACAAGATTATTATAACAATAACTAACAGAATCATATCTTTCAGGGCCATTTCACACTAAGCGACACGAATTGGTGACCGGAATCGGGTACAGAGTAACTCATACAAATTACGTTGCCAAACGGTAGCAAATCGGGCTACTTAGCCATCTTCCCCAGCCTACAGACAGTTTTTATCATTTTCTTGCCTCTTGTTTTTGTCGAAAAGAAAGAAGGAAAGAAAGTGTCATAGGTTTCATTCAAATCCTGGGTAAATTGAGTAGCTCAGTAGTTGCTGCTGCCAATCCCAAGCCCGCATAAAGGAACAGTGTTCAACGTCAGGCTTACGGCAACAAGCCGGTTGGTAAAAACTTCTGTTGCATCTAAATGTACTGGCTAGAAGAAATATAGTTACAACCTGCTAGGGCAATCCCCACCTTAGGCGGCGCGCATCAGTATCACCTGAATGGTGTGAGAAATGGGCAAGGGCTACCCACTCAAGGACGGAGTGGGCTAAAGAAGGAAGTCAACAAATATTTTTTTTTTTTTTTGGCTAGTTGCTTTACGTCGCACCGACACAGATAGGTCTTATGGCGACGATGGGACAGCAAAGGGCTAGGTGTGGGAAGGAAGTAGCCGTGGCCTTCATTAAGGTACAGCCCCGGCATTTACCTGGTGTGAAAATGGGAAACCACGGAAAACCATTTTCAGGGCTGCCGACAGTGGGATTCGAACCTACTATCTCGTGATGAGGATGAAATGATGATGAAGACAACACATACACCCAGCCCCCGTGCCAGGAAAATTAACCAATGATGGTTAAAATTCCCGGCCCTGCCGGGAATCGAACCTGGGACCCCTGTGACCAAAGGCCAGCACACTAACCATTTAGCCATGGAGCCGGACATTAAGAAAATGAAAAAACGGCAAGTCGACTGGACCGGATAAACTTCCATCAGACGTGTGGAAGATGCTTGGACCACAAGCAGCTACATTCCTGGCAGACCTATTCGACAAGATAATTAATTGATGAAGACTGTGCCCTTCTAGATGGCTTACCAGTGTTACTATTCCCATCTGGAAAGGGAAAGGACATGTCAGAGACGACTCCAACCATCGACTAGTTCATCTGTTGTCATACAATGGAGAGTTTCAAGCTTGTCCTAGACGCATGCCTTCGTGACAGTTTACATTGCCCCAAAATAATTTGACTTTGTGAAAGGAACGGGAACGACCAACGCTATAAATGCAACATGTCTTTTGATAGAACGTCACAATGAAAAGAAGAAACCACTCTACATTTCTTGGATCTTGAAAAGGCCTTTGACAGGGTGCTGCATGATCTTATTTGGTATGCACTCAGGCTGCATGGTGTACCAGAACTATATATTCAATGGATCCAGCTTCTGTATCAGAATGCCAAGAGCTCTGTCCGATGTGCTGCCGGAATGTCTGCACCATTTCGCATTCACATTGGAGTTCTTCAGGGATCAGCTCTATCTCCGCTTCTGTTCATTCTCTGTCTCAATACCATCAGCACAGAACTGTTAACACCACACTCTTGGACTCTACTCTATGCTGAAGATGTTATGGTCACTTGTGAATCCCGCCAAGATTTGCAATACCTAGTCCAACGTTGGAAAAACTCCTTGGAAAGATATGGCCTGCGACTTAACATCGGGAAGACTAAATACGTACCTAGAGTGTGAGGTATAAAGTGATGGGTCAATTAACATCTACAGCGTTGAGAATCTCAAAACTTCCCAATTTAAAGATCTGGGATCACTTATCCAATCGGATGGTGACATACTCCCAGATGTTCGAAGCAGAATCAACACAGCCTGGATGAAGTGGCACCAAATCACAGGAGTCCTTTTTGATCAGAGGGTGCCAATGTCTCTGAAATCCTAAATCTACAGAACCATCATTAGACCAGTGGCCCTGTATGGAACCAAGTTTTGCCCATTTACAAGAAGAGACAAACAACAGCTGCATGTCATAGAGATGAAGATGCTTCGTTGGCCAATGGAACTCACTAAACTGGATCACATCAGAAATGAGGAGGTTTGTGATGGTATGGACACGTGCTATGCAGAAACGGTTCTTCAGCTGCAAGAAGGGCATTAACTAAAGTCCTAAGGGCCACAGACGACGAGTGTGACCAAGGAAGCACTGGCTCGACACTCCGCGGGAAGACATGCAGGTGGCGAAAGTCTTTCCTAAAGATGCACAAGAATTAGTTACCTACTCTATCTGGACATTCTTGTAACCAACAATCTTTACATACCTTAGAAGTGAAGCTTCCACAGTAGTTCTTAATTGCGGTATTCAAAACGTCGGCAAACTGTACGGAATAAAATGTACTATTTCATTGCCCTGGTCATTTCAAATCGTGGTGTTCAAATCGTCATTTTGCCGTGAATAGCGATAGTGTCGGAAATCATGCGGCAGAAAATACGAATTCTAACATGCAGACATGTAGAATCAAATAGGCCGTGAATATCTTGTAAGAAAGTACAGACCAACGGAATCTAAATGGCCGTGATTTAGGTGAATGCAGTGACTTTTAATTGGAAGAACCAACAATAAGAAAAAAGAAAAAGATTTACAAGTGGATTGATATGCAAGAAAAACAGAAGATTTAAAAGGGATACTTAATAAATTATTGTGAAAACAGATTGTATTATTATAAAGTTATAACAATGCATTTTTCGTAGTCGTAACAGAAATCCCAAGCGGAGAAAAAAAAAATAGACAAAGTAAATAGTGGAGCGCAGATTCGGAGTAAACTAGAGTATCAAAGATTTATCATTGGAGATGTCGGGAATTGATCAATTAATGCATCTAATCAAAATAGGGCAACATTTAAGATACCTCTTAGATCATTCAAATTAAAAGATTGACGTTTGTCACGTCATAACCTACTTTGCTCAACATAAGCATAATTCAAGGAAGATCTACAAGTAGCATGATTGTCAAACTAATGATGTTTTCAAATATGTCTTTTATGCATGTCTTGAGAGCTACGTGATGACCGACTAGACTGAAGATGGGACGGGTGTCTGACAGTAACCCACCAACCATTCCTACGGACCCGAGGATCGAAACCGCAGCCCGGTCATGATGCAGCGATAACCCGGAACTAAATAATCTTTACATACAGCTGACAGAACATACTTCAATTTAATTCTCATTCTAATGTCAATATATAATGAAAAAGTGCTCCAGAAATTCTCTTTATGAACAGATTTTCCAAAAATGTTTCATTCTGAAAATATTCTGAACAATATTTTGTAAAATATGATCGTTTAATTTTATACAATTACTCTTTGAAGTTTCAAACAATTCATCATCATCATCTGGGTATCCTTCCAGCGGGCTGGGTAGGACTTTTCAAACAATTACAATTGCAATTTGAAAAATAGTAAACTGTGTATAAAGGTCTGAGATGATAGATCTTACAATCTTCATCATGTTTATAGGATGACATAATTGTTCTCTACACAGTTGTTACACGTTTCTGAAAATAATTCCCAGTTCTCTTAAAGATTCTGTAAATTACTCAATATTCAGCATTATTACATCACCTACAGAATTCAATGGTTACCACATTCTAAATAGAAGAGGAAAATGTTATGCATGACCTAAGGAATTCAAAATCAATTATCTCAAAATCTATATAGGTGCGATATCTTTCTCCAAGGTAGCCAATGCATAAGAGGCCATGCTAGAAAACAATTACTATATGGACCTCGGGCAAGACAGTTACAGCACAGTGTGCATGCCCTCAGCTGAACCTCATTTGTTTCTCCACAATTATCACTAATGATACCAACAGAAAATGAGATATCTATTTGACTGGTCACAGTGACACTCCATTGGTATAATCGTCATGGGTAGATAGTAAAGAACCTCCGCAGCAAGCGAGTTAATTGTGTCAAGGATTGTTCTACTTTTTTCAACTTTCTTAATCTGTCACTATGTCCGTCAACATTAGTCCATCTTTCTCCAGCACCACATTTCAAAACTCTCTAGGTACTTCTTCTCAATGAGGTAAGATTTATATGATTTACTTTTCAAAATAACGTATTTTATGCTGAGGTCCCTATTATTTAGTTTTACCAATATCACAATTTCATTTTTATATTAAAGCTGAATAATCAAAATAAACTTTCAGCCTATTAGATCGTGTTCCCTACATATAGTACAGTGTTCTCCCCAGAAATTGTCATCGGCTGGATGGCTGAAATGAGTACCCGGGCGGTGAATACCACGTAAAAATTAATATTAAAAATTTCAATTTATTTCCCTCACGGCATTAACAGTAGTATAGGACAGGTTAGTGTTATCACGAATAAGACATAACAAAGTATTTTGAACTTCCAGTATTCTACTGCTCGATCATAATCATGCAACACCGGAGCTTACCACCCTGTTGCTGTGAAATGTCGCATGGTTTTGTGAGGTTGGGTGGAATCGAGTGTTCGCTTACGATTCCACGCTGATAGTCGCCACTTGCGCAAGACACTATGCTATCGTCAAGCTAAATATTTAAACTCTGATGTAACAGATGCAATTATGATGACTAATTAAATTTGTCATTTAAATAAATAGTTTTACAGTATTTACATTTTAATATGAAGCACCAAAAACTGAAATATATATTAATATTATGTAACTAGCACATATCTAGATTATGTTAGCTGGGCAGTGTGTAAAAACAGCAACACTGTAGTAGGAAGAACACTGTAGTATGTGTTGAAGATATGTTAAGTACAAAACAAAAATGCCCAACCAGACACCAGTGGGATCCGAACCCACAACCTCCTGATTTCATGTCGATTGCTCTACCAATTGAGCTATGATGGCCTAGGTCATATTTGTTCTGCTGGTAAGCTATAGATCTGGCACTACTGCCATTGCACTGTAGAGAAAATGCAAGTCACCTGTTGTGGGCCAAGTCAATGAATATTGAATTTTCACGACCATATTGTAATCGAAATAAATATTCATAGTTCACTGTCTTCATAGGATTTTGGCTATGTAAAGCAGAAATGCCAATTTAGCTAGATGTTTTTTAATTTGAGTCTACAAGACAACCATCTGATTTACAGATGATATCTGATATACAATAGGAATTTGAAAGAGTAAAATGGAAATCAACCCCTCAGTGACGCGGAACATCTGAGTGCCGCTTTACCCAGTGGACGGAGGTGATTAGGTGTGAGCACTAAGAAAATGCAGTGAACTCTTCAAAAATTCACTGTTACAACAGTTTAGCTCAGATTATTTTCAAGTGTTTACAGCAGAGGCTCAAAAGAAGGTAGCTTACATTCAATGACTTTATATATCATATATCATGTCATTAATTTCATGTCATTAACTCCTCTAATGAGGTTGACAAAAGGAAGGGCATCTGGTCATAAAAACCCAACACGACAGATTCATCTCATCTCATACCCAACCCCATAAAGAAACAGGACAAGGGTTGGACAAACAACATAATGCCTTATAGTCAGCTAATTGAGAAGAGACCTCTCATATTTACACAGAACTAAAGTGAAGTTCTTGTATTTCCATGGTTGTTTCACAATGCAATGAAAACTAGGATAATTGTTGCCTCAGAAACTTTGAGCAGAAGAACTGGAAACAATAGTTCAAAGATTCATTTAGCACAAATCCCATGTAAATGGGACGATCAGTTCATGATAAAGAGACCACGCACTTTGGCGTGTTTGATTGACCATTACTTCATTCAGTTCAATGTGGTGCAGTGTTATCATCCAATTTATTAAAACTTAATTACAGTAAAACCTCGTTAAGACATTTCTGCAGAGGACAAGAAAAAGGAACTTGTTAAGCGAGAAAACATACTACTGAACACAAACATAAAAACTATCCAGCGAGGATATGGAAACACTAGATACGATTTTTTCAGACATAATGGAATTTTACGTTGCATATATCGGCAGGTGCCTTTGGTTGTGGCATCATACACAATCATTAACCCGCCTCAAGGGAGATAGGGTCACCTCCCTACCCTCCACTTAAGTAATTCTTGTCTGGCATATCCACGCTGCAGGGGTGGGCATCCTCCACATCAGTAGGCCGGTGTGAAAGGATGGTTAAGTTCAGGCAGGGACCCAGTCCCACAGGGTATAATGTGGAACCTATGCTCAGGGTTACAGGCGAAGACCTTAACGCCATCCGTGGCAGAGACGGACACCTTCGGAATGGCAGAAATGGCGGATGAGGCAACCCATCCTCCCCGGGGTAATTAGAAGAGGAAACCACTGCTTTATGGCGAAGAGGGATCTTCAAAGGCTAAGGGAGTAAACCCTGAAAGAAAATCCTCAGATGTGTTAGGCTTTGCAGGCCAGCAGAAGAGTAATAGATGTTATTGATTTCAAAGACAGAACGAGCCTCGGATGAAAATATCTAAAATACGTAATGTACACACTACTTCTTATACCCCTGGAATGAATGACGGCTCTTTACAGCCTGAAGATAATCCAAGGAATGCAAGAAGAAACATCGATAAAAGATAAAAAATTAGAATCCAACGAAAACAAACGGGAGTAGAAACATTAAATGTAATAACCTTGACAGGAAAGAGTGAAGAGGTTGCAGACATGATGGAAAGGGGAAAGATCCATATCCTTGGAATGAGACCAAATGGAGGGGAAAGAACTCAAAATTGCTGAGAGATGGATACAAATTATACTGGCATGGTCACAATAAAGAGGCAAAGAAGTGAGTGGGCATTGTGTTTCACAAAGACATTGACCCTATTACAGATGTAAGCTTTATAAGTGAAAGGATAATTAAAGACAGAGTGAACATAGGAAAGAATAGTTTCACTATACTCCAAGTGTACACGCCTCATTAAGGGTGCAGTGAGGATGAATAAGAAAAAACTCCATGAAGAACTGGAGGACCAAGTAAGAGAAGATTGGTACTGATAGAATTGGATACGAGGAAGTGATGAGACTTTTAGAATATGCGAAAAGAAATGCTGAGGGTGAAGAAATTCTAAATCTGTCCATAAGGAATGATCTTTTAGTAAAGAATACTTTTTTTTTTCAAGTAACGAGATAGCTGTAAGATTTTCAAAAAACGAGATAGCCATAAGATTACGAGATGTGGCTGGGATGGCAAATCTAAGACAGTTATCGACTATGTCTTTACAGACAAATTAATTGGAGAGAAAGTGAGGGACACAAAAGTTATACCAAGCGAGTGTCTGGATAGTGACCACAGGTTACCAGTCGCGGATCTAAATTATAAAATTAAAGGTGCGACTGTTGTATAAAGAACGCAAAAAATTAAGGAATGGAAGTTGAAAGAAGAAGAAAATAAGAAAAGTTTCCAAAATCTAATAGCACAAAAACTGCCAAGAACTGAGACTGGTAGTGTGGATGAAGAATGGAATGGAACCTGTTTAGAACATCAATAGTCAGTGGTGCTGCTGTGCAAATATGTGGCAAAAGAAAAGGTAAGGTAAAAGAGAAACAAACCAGTTGGTGGAATGACAGAGTAAAATATACAATTAAAGAACATAATATAGCAAAGAAGGACATGGAGGTTGAGAAGAGGAATCAGAACCAAGGGCTGGTACCAAAGGATGAACACAAGTTGAAAACACTGGAGCAGGAATACCGACAGAAGAAATTGCATAAAAAGAGAGTAGTGAAAGAAGAAAAGGAGAAGAGTTGGAAAATGTTCACCTACAAAATAGAGGAAGATAGCAAAGGGAACCAAAAACTGTTATATGGATTGTCAAAAAGTAAGAGGTCTGATAGATAAGATATAAAAGCAACTGAAACAGAAGATGGGGATATTATTAAGGACATGGAAGGCATCAGAGAAGAGATTAAGAATTATTTTGAAAACTTACTGAATGGGGAAAATGAAGAAGAAAGAGACACTGAAATCATTGAAGTAGAAGAAGAACAGTATCCAATTTCTTGGACATAAACTGAAAATGCCTTAAAACAGATGAAAGGTGGGAGGGCAGCAGAGTGGATGAGCTGACGGCAGATATGATTAAGGCGGCTGGAATCCATGGAATACAATGGTTAGATCAGGTACTGGGGGTGGTACGGAAAGAGAACAAAGTACTGGATGAATGCAAAAAGGGTATTATAATACCATTGTTCAAGAAAGGAAGTAAAAAAAAATACACCAACTATCGAGGAATCACACTATCACACTGCCTTAAGATAACGGAAAAGATCATGAAAAAGAAATTGAGGAAAATCCTCAAACCCCAATTTGAGGAACAACAGCACAGATACAGAAGTAATAGAGGAATAATAGACCTCATTTTTTTCCCCTCTGTCAGTTAATGGAGAAACACTGGGAGAAAGGAAATGACTTGATAGTAGTGTTCCTGTATTTGGAAAAGGCATATGACAGTGTACCAAGAGATAAAATAAGGGAATGCTAACGGAAACATAATGTTCCTGATTCATTAATAAAAGGTTTAGATACTACATGAAGGTTGTGAGAGCAGTGTACAAGTGGGAGGCAGAAGATCAAAATGGTTTAAGACAAGGAGAGGTGTTCAGCAAGGCAGTTCACTTTCCCTGCTAATCTTCATTACACATATGGACACAATTATGAAAGAAATCAAGGAAGTAGAAAATGAATATCTCAATGCTCTTGTTTTTGCTGATGACATCGCCATTTGGAGAGAGCTTGAAATGGAAGTTCAGAGGAGACTGAATTACTGGTATACAAAATTTAAAGAATACAAGTTGACTGTGAGTAAGAGTGCAAGTCAGTCGGAATGCAGATGAGCAGGATGCCCTTACCTTGTAACATCATACTGGAGGGGGAGAAGGTTGAAAGTGTGAAAAGCTTCAATTACCTGGGTAGTGTCATGTCATGTGATGGAAGTACCAAACTAGAAGTATTAAACAGAGTAGCAAAAGGATCCAGCTTCTTCCACCAAGCACGAAACCTAATCTGGAACAAGGGAGTCCCTCTAAGAGCTAAACAGACAATGTATAAAACCTATCTCCTGCAATCATGACGTATAGTCTGGAGACCTGTCGTAAATAAGAGGGAAGTCAATCAAATGCAAGCATGTGAAATGAGGTTCCTTAGGTCAGCTCTACAAAAAACCAAGATAGACAGAGTCAAGAATGAATATGTAAGGAGAGACCTGCAGGTGAACTTGACATGAAGGAAAGGATAGGTGCTGTGATTTGAAGTGGAGAGGTCATGTGAAGCGAATGCACCCAACTCAAACTCCACACCAGTATCCGGAGATGGAGGTGCCTGGAAGAAGACCTATTGAATGGCCTAGAAAGACATGGACAGGCCAGGTTAATGAAGATCTCAAGAGGAGAGAAGTAACATGGGATGCAGTGGAGAGGGAAAAACTATAGCAGGACAGATTTCAGTGGACGCATATTGTGCCCATTGCATTTTCTGGCATGTTATAAAATGGCGTCAAAGTAGATGAATAGCCCACACAAGATGCAATTATGTAAAACGAACTATGATTCAGAATTTTCACAGGGAGCTGAAATCGGAGAAAGAGAGCATAATAACAAAGGCTGTGGAAGAAAAGAACATTGAAATGCTCAGTGGATTGTTAAAAAAAAAAAAAGTATTATTATACACAACTAAATTTTGCCGTGAAACTGAATGGTAGACAAAGACGTCAGCTGCGTAGAATCGTAAAGAAGTTAGTCAGATTCCGTTAAAAGATACTGAAAATAACTGTTGAGAGAAGAAGATATAGCAGAATATTATATATTCAAAATGAAAGAACAGTAGTCCAGCTGAAAATAAGAAGATTAAGATTAAATAAGCGAGGCAAATGGTCAGACAAGGACCGTAACATTGAATGCTGTTGGAATTAAAGATCATCAAATACATAAAGGACAAGAATTACTTCAAGAAGAAAGAATGAAGAGACACGAAGACGTCAAAAAACGAAATTATTTGAATTCACATACAAACTAAGGCAGAATTCATATTGGAGTTATACTAACCCCAGTATTATATATCTGAAAATAGCCAGATTAATTAACAAACAGATAAGAAGAACATTGATACACTATTTTAAACTATTGGAGGAGCTGATATGAACTTGTACATATAAAAACTTTATTCTGTTGAGCCTAACGTTAGAAAGAAGAATATGAATATGTGCTGCTAAATCCGCACTGAACCGACCTGGAGATGAGTGTCACCGGTCGACCAACCAACCTGATTAATGGTTATGAATTTCATGTTTTTGGTCCGTATTGAACTGAGAATAATATATAAGTAATAATAATAACAACGTAAACGTTTCCACCTTTTCAATACTAAAATATATTCACATAGAAATAAGTGATGAAGAAATAAGTGATGAAGAGAGCTGATATGGAATTAGGTATAGATGTTATAAAATGATGGATGCAGAATACGTATTTTTAGTTTCTGGATCATATACACGAAGCATATGCATAGAAAGAATTCACATCGAGGGAATATAGTAATATAAGGTACGCATAGCTAACCCGAACGAATAAATCAAGGTAAATAATTCTTGCTATAACTAAAATCTGGTTGCGTTATTAGGAAATACCCATATTACATATTCTATGGAAATAGTGCACAAGATACTAGATGATATATATGTTGCTGTGATGAATAATATTGACATCTGAGACTATATGGAGCTATCCTGTTGATTTGAAAGGAGCAACTTAATTTTCAGGCAAATAATATTTCACTGAGAGTTAAATTTGGAATATTAAATCAAAGCGATAATTAATTAAGAACTAGAATAGTTAGAAATGAGTTTTAGATATGAATTTCAGAAGGTCATATGTTGATATTCAAATGCGTAAACATAGAGCAGTTAGGATAGTAGGTGCCAAGATTTTGTATGGCAGTAGGTGATGGTAAGCTTAGCAAGTTATTCGATGGTAATTAAGAGAAACAGCAATAACAAACAATTTAGTGGATCTGAAGTTTAAAACTCAAGGACGGAAAATATGTGTTATTTTTAGCAGCGATGTTATTGATTTTTAACTTAATAATTTTTTTGAACATGTAATGATTTAAAGGATGATTTCAGACATCAAATAATAATGATCGAGAATATACGTTAGCTCATATCAGGACGGAAAATGAACATTAATGAGTGCAGTTGTACATAAAGTCAATGGGTGATTTTTATTTTATTTCAAAGATAAGGAACAAAGAATTAATTTAATTTTTCTCTTTCCTATGCGTACCACTAGGTGGTTAAGATTGAACATGTGTGACGTATTAATTTATAGTTTGATACGGTAGAATAGTATAGTGTTAAGTACAGATAGTGCGATTTATGTTATTTTAAGCGTTGAGTTAGGTGCAAGAGGGGGGAAACGTTCATCCAATACATTGAGTAGCGATTTATATCCCGTCACACCTCCCTTTGGAACTCACATTTAAGTGGAGCTATACAAGAAAATTTACCCTGAGATGAATTGAGCGGTCGGAGAATTTTGTTACACCATTGCTGGACGCAGTAAGGGAGCAATATCATTCACAAAGTTCAAACCCGGCTTGCTGGAAGGAAATCCTGATGATGATGATGATGATGATGATGATGATGATGATGATGATATCATCAGGTACAGTGAAAACTCTATGAGAAGAGAGAATTAAAACGTGTGAAAAACATGAGAGAACAAATATGAAAACTTATTCCGCTGGGGCTTATAAAATAATAGTGCACTGAAAAGTCTTAAAAACATTAAACAACAAATATAAAAACATTTGAACGGGTTCCATAAAAATATCAGAGTTACTAAAACAAATGTTAGTAGAAGCCTTTTATTTTGAATCAGTTGGTTATTAAACATTATTTTTCTCGTCACACACTTAGACAATGAATTGGAGGTTATACACGGCCATGTGCGACTGCAGCAGAATGACTTTGGCCACCATTTTGAATCAAACAAAACTTCGACCAACCAAGACCGATTCAAGTGATTGAGTCAAAATAGGAAGGTGCAAGTTTCAACATTCACGCCAACTCTGCACACTTAAAGATCTGGATGCCAGTCGACTTGCTGACAGACTTTAATTTTGTCATTATTAGTAAGGAATTTCAAGACATTTTCCGTATCCATAATTAGGCTATCACAAGACAAATATGTACCATGCTAGTCAATTTCACACGATTATGTTCCAGATGTAAGCTACTGCGCAACAAATATTCGCTACCGTTCACTGTACAACTAAACACGAAGTACATTTCTAACTTCTGAATGAAATGCAAAATAAAAACACAAACAGGGTCATTGTGTTATTCTGCAGTTTTACCGCTAACCGGCAAGCAAAACTGAACACTTCTGAGGCTAACAGCTTGCTCCCCGAAGGTGCAATTTATCCTGTGAAGTTCAAGAATTCAATGCCTTTTCCCGTTATCACGCAACTACGGTGGGGGCTTTTACCTGAGTTGGAAATGACGTTCATTCCACAACGGATGACAAACAACATTTTTAGGGCTAGTAAAAATGTGATCGTACTAAGCGGTAATCAACAAATTAGTCTAAAAAGCCACCTAATCGATACTTTATTTCTTTTGCCTTTGGCAAACTTAAAAATACATTAACAAACACAGTACATGTTTCGACCACTTAGTGGTCATCTTCAGCTGTATATAAAAAATCTTAGATGATAACATTTAAAAGCAAGCACATTGGATCTTATAACAATATCCCATGGGAATCCAAAAACTATTGTTCTGGATGCTTTAAATGAATTAGTTTTTTTAAACACAATTGTAAACGATACTGTAATTTAAGTATCATTCACATAAATCTCCTTACCCCCAACCCCCCCCCCCCATCTTCCAATTCATTTAAAGCATCCAGAACAATAGTTTTTGGATTCCCATGGAATATTGTTATAAGATCCAATGTGCTTGCTTTTAAATGTTATCATCGAAGATTTTTTATATACAGCTGAAGATGACCACTAAGTGGTCGAAACATGTACTGTGTTTGTTAATGTATTTTTAAGTTTGCCAAAGGCAAAAGAAATAAAGTATCGATTAGGTGGCTTTTTAGACTAATTTGTTGATTAAACTCATCGATACGGCCATGAAGATGACAGCTTGCAAAACGCTAAGCGGTAATAGCGAAAATTCGTGACGTGATAAGCGAGATATTTTTATATATCATCATTTAGACTTTCACGGCCCGTGTAACTATTCAGGATGTATATTTTGGGTTTATGCCGTGTAATGAACTACCGTATAATCCCAAATACCACCCGCACTTTTCCCCCCAAAATTTTGGTTCTAAATCTTGGGTGCAGGTCGTATTCAAGCCGTTCATTCTCGTAAATATTTACTACGTTTACATGGAGTATTGAAATAGATTTGAATACGGTTACCGTACTCAATATATCACATGTAAATGGGCATTCAGGTCTTATTGTGTTCTAGAAAACAAGATCGATTTTTCTCAATACGGTTACAGTGGCATGTAAACGCGAAATGTAAGGTAATGAAATACGGTAAATCAAAGAATATGGGCAAATATGCGTAAATATGAAAGCTGCTGCTGCGGATGCTCGATCGTCATTTATTTCACAAGTGTTGCTGGCATGCTGGGTGTGCGAATAGTTGATCTCGGGGTATAACGTACTATGCGAGAGTCGAGACTGTTGGTTACAGAAGTCTACCTCGCTCACATTCGAGTTCCGTATTTGTCCCATGAAAGTGCTGTCTCAATACTAAGCGACGGATTCAAAACGGCGCCTGCGGTCATCTACTGTGCGTGAGAAAATGAAAGTTGTAAGCGAAGCTGAAATATATGGAAATCGTGCCGTTGGCAGAAAGTATGATGTTGATGAATCGTGTATTCGTGATTGGTGGAAGAAGAAGGAAAAACTTCTAAAAAGTAACAGCGATCACAGAGCATTCCGCGGGCGCAGTGCAGTGTTTCCGGAAATTGAAGAATGACTCCACAAATTTGTGATAGAAAAACGTGAGTTAGGATATGGTGTTTCTAGTGAAATGTGTCAATTGAAAGCACTACAGACTTCAAAAGAACTCAAAACACAGGGTTTTACTGCAAGCCGCGGATGGGATCCGAAACTTTTATCGGAGAAAGGGATTGTGCATTCGGAGACGTATGTCTATTTCAAGTTGTTTGTTGTTCACGCGTAGTGATTTGTGACAATGGAAAAAACTGAGATTCGAGCAGTAATTAAATACTTTGTAAAGAACGGTATGAAAGCAAAGGAAATTCATGCCGACTTTCAGAACACACTGGGGGACTCTACTCCTTCACTTTCAACTGTTGCCAAGTGGACCAGCAAGTTTAAATTTGGTTGGGAGAGCTTGGATGATGATCCGCGTAGTGGACGGCCAAAAAGTGTTACAACCCCAGAATTTATCGCAAAAGTGCATAAAATGGTCATGGAGGATCGTCGAGTGAAAGTGCGGGAGATTGCTGAAGCTGTAGGGATGTCTTCTGAACGGGTATATTATATTTTAACCGAAGAATTGGGTATGAAAAATTATCCGCAATATGGGTGCCGCTGCTTTTGACATTGGACAATAAAGGCACCAGACTGGAAATATCCGAACAAAGTCTGGCCCGTTTTCAGTGCAACCAACAAGATTTTTTTGTGCCAGTTTGTGACTACAGATGAAACTTGGGTTCACTACTATACCCCAGAGACAAAACAGCAGGCAAAGCAGTGGAAACATGCTGATTCACCACCACCAAAGAAAGCAAAGGCAGTGCGTTTGGCCGGAAAGGTCATGGCCTCAGTTTTCTGGATGCAAAAGGCATTCTGCTGATAGATTATCTTCCTACTGGCCAAACAATTACGGGGTGATACTATGCAAACCTCCTAGACCAACTACAGGAAAAGATACGCGAAACAAGGCCTGGTTTGGCAAGGAAAAAGGTCATCTTTCATCAGGACAGCGCTCCGCCGCACACAAATGTTACTGCCATGGCAAAACTTCATGAACTGGGATACAAATTGTTGCCACATCCACCTTATTCACCTGATTTGGCACCATCAGACTTTCATCTATTCCCCAAGCTGAAAATTTTCCTCGGTGGACGGAGATTTTCTACAAGGGAAGAACTGACAGCCGAATTTGAGAGGTATTTTGCAGGCCTGGAGGAATCTCATTTTCGAGATGGGATCAAGGCATTGGAACATCGCTGGACCAAATGCATTAGTCTACAGGGAGACTATGTTGAAAAATAAAAGCAGTTCCACCGAGGTAAGATACTTAATTCTAGTACATTCCGAGAACTTTTCAAACCACCTACGTATATTAGTGTGTGTAGGCTTACGGTAAACGCTGTGTCCTAAAGATCCATTCTCTTTCTTGGTGACGAGAACATCTAAAAATAGTTTTTTGCTGTCAGATTCCATTTCCATGGTGAAACAAATGGAAGGGTGCTGGGGATTAAGGTGACCCAGGAAATGACCAAGATTGTCTTCACCTTCCATCCAAATGACAAACATATAATTCATATATTGCCACTAGATCTTCGGTTTGCAAGGTGCCGATGACAAAGCTATCTCTTCAAAGTTTTACATAAAGAAATTTTTTTTTTGCTAGCGGCTTTACATCGCACTGACACAGATAGGTCTTATGGCGAAGATGGGTTAGGAAGCGGCCGTGGCCTTAGTTAAGGTACAGCCCCAGCATTTGCCTGGTGTGAAAATGGGGAAACCACAGAAAATCATCTTCAGGGCTGCTGACAGTGGGATTTGAACCCACTATCTCCCAGATGCAAGCTCACAGCTGCGCGCTCCTAACCACACGGCTAACTTGCCCGGTCATGAAGAAATTAGCCACAACAGGAGAGAGAGAGAGAACTTCTCATGGCCACACCATCTGTCTGTTCATAATATTTCCCATTCCATAGAAAGTAGGAGGAGGTCATGCAGTGATTGAAAAGCATTGTGATGTCTTCAGTAAACAATCATTAATGAGTAGAGGCACCTGTTTGTGTTGAAAATTTTTGCCTAATTTTTTAACAGTTATTTTGGTATATTTTTAGCTATTTTTATTTTATTTCATCAATAATTTTGTTAAAATTTATTTCCACTTTTCAGCAGTAACAGGTAAACCAAGAACTTAGTTGATAACACATTTGTAGTATAACAACGTGCTTCTCCTTAGAACACATACAGTATTACACATTATATCAAAGCATGGAAATTTGAAAAAATTGTATCAGCTGTCACTTTAACAAGTAGGGCCTAGCCTAAGTATATAATTTACACATCAGTCTGAAAAATAGAGAGATACCACGAGTTCCATATTACTGAGAGTCCGAGCTGTTCTCCTGTCAGACATTACATTACAATACGTTGAGAATGCCCTCTCACTATCAACATTACTGACTGATCACAAAGATATTCTCCAAGGTACTCAACACCTTTAAACCATGAGTTCCACCTGGTGATGACAGGAATAGGGAAGAGTTTAGCTTTAGTGGGTTCGTCTTCTAATTGAATGTATACATGCTTTCTCTTCCGTGTATTAAGGAAGATGTGTTTTGCCTGTACAACACATTGGTTCAAAGCAGTAAATTCCACTGAACGTATACTGACCACCAAATTCAGTTTATAAGCCCAGCACAGCGTGTGTACTAACCCTTCTGAAACTAAAATTTAACTGCGTTTATGCACTGTCTATGTAACGTGCTGAATGTGGAGTTATAGAAACTACATTCTGGTACTGAATTTCAAATTAGTGAATTACATTCATAATTGCCTGTGAACATGCTGTAGCATTAGCATTTGCAATAACTCACTCCCCCTACAAACTCTTCTGAACTGTTCTCTCGCCACAACTAAAAACTTTTACCAGAACCATAAACATACATTGCCCTTTTTGTTATCAGTCGTTTCATCCCACAGAATAGAAATTCATCTTTCACAGCTTCTTTTAATCTTTCCTCCTCCTCTTTGATGACTCGAGGTGCAGAACCTTCCCACAGTCTTCCAGCTGTGGGCAAGTCTCCAGCACCTTAAAAAATCAATAGGTCTAATATTAGAGGGCTCTTTAACATCATTTGAATGAATTCAATGATTTATAATTTTAAGTAAATGAGGGATCCAGATCTCATTATCTCATTATCTAGGCCTAAATGTCATTAAACGAGAAAACTAGCATAACCGCACAAAGTTATTAGAAAAACATAGCCTCAAATTTCTTCCTCAGAAAAACTGTATAGTATTGCACAAACCTGGTATATATTTCTCCATCCACTCTCTCATCTTCGGATAATCAACTTTTTCTAGTGGAATATTTGCCTCCATAAAAACTTGAGTTGTAGATAAAATGAATTCGTCATTATTGTATTTTTCTCGCTTTTCCGCTGAACTAGTGTCTGTCAGACTAGCTTGTCTTCTGAGCCTTTTCCTTGTTTTTCTTATGTTAAACTCTGTTATTAATGTGTTTCAGGCACAAGTCCTTTCTCTGCTATTCAATTCGCACATAACAGTATTTGCATATCAATATCTTTCTAGTTTTGCCAAATAAGTAAAATCCTTCCAATGCAAATTCTTCTCGATCAAAAAAAAAAAAAAAAAACTGTCACAACGATTTTTATAAACAGAGCAAAAAATAAGAAATTAAATGCACCGATCAGCAGCGATTTTCAACAGGCAAGAGGACACCATCACTTCGTCACGTAATTATGAATAAGATAATTTTCTTGCTTCCCAGGAGGCTAATTTAGCGATAATCAATATACTATAGCTTAGCTTTCGATATATATTGAAAGTCGATTTTGGCATCGATGATCTAATTTTATTGCCATAACTCGCCTTGAATCTCCGTCGTTAACTTCAAATGATGCGATTCCGAATAATTTTGTAAATTATTTTGCGATTTTGCATAAATGTAAATAGTTTCACGTTTTTGAGCCAAATTCGTAAGATATGCAATTTTGCAAAAAACAGGTGCCTCTATTGATGAGAGATATAACACCATCAACAGGTACTCTCGTAAACAGACACATCACGTTGAGACTGACTATATCACTTGGTTGAAGTGATATAGCTTTTAACTTCTCAATGAAGTGTGTGGAATCCTTAATATAGGAAGGGGTGTTACCCGGGAGTGGTTGAAGTATACTACCTAAATATTTAGAAAGGGCATATGTCGGGGAACCAATCGTAGGAACAATAGGCCTAAGAGGAACAACTTTCTTATGTATTTCAAGAAGCCCATACAGTCTCGGAGGAATAGCATCCTCTGAAAGGAGAGTCTTCACTGTATTTTCTGGAAGTTGTTCCTCTTAGGCCCTATTATTAGTACGTTTGGTTCCCCAACATATGCCCTTTCTAAATATTTAGGCAGTCTACTTCAACCACTCCTGGGTAACACCCCTTCCTATATCAAGGATTCCACACACTTCATCGAGAAGTTGAAAGCTATATCACTTCAGTGAGTCTCGATGTGGTGTGTCTGTTTACAAAAGTACCTACTGATGGTGCTATGTCTTTCATCAATGACATTTTTACTGAAGACATCGCAAGGCTTTTCTCTCACTGCATGACCTCCTCCTACTTTCTATGGAATGGGAAATACTATGAACAGACAGATGGTGTGACAATGGGAAGTCCTCTCTCTCTTGTTGTGGCTAATTTCTTCACAGAAAACTTCAAAGAGAAAGCTTTGTCATTGGCACCTTGCAAACCGAAGATCTGGTGGCGATATGTGGATGATAGTTCATCATTTGGACGGAAGGTGAAGACAATCTTGGGCATTTCCTGGATCACCTTAATCACCACCACCCTTCCATTTGTTTCGGCATGGAAATGGAATCTGACGGCAAAATGCAATTTTTAGATGTTCTCGTCACCAAGAAAAGAGGATGGATCTTTAGGACACAGCGTTTATTGTAAGCCTACACACACCAATATATATCTCCACGCAGATTCTCACCATCACCCTGCCCAGAAACATGGTATCCTTACAACAATAACTACCAGGGCCAGGAGGATTTGTGAAGTGTCAGCTCTACAAGAAGAAATTAACACCTTGAGAACCATTTTTGAGAGCAACGGTTACAGTGAAGCTTTGATCTCTAACGTTCTGAAATAGATACATAATCGGACGTCTATTAAGGTGTAAAAAGAACTGCTTACTTACCTTAGATACATAACAAGACAGATCGTATTGCTAAAATCTTACATAGGTACCATGTACGAACTGTTTTTGGAACATCAATCAAGATTAGGCAACTCCTGTGACCAACTAAGGACAGTCTGCCTAAATTGCACCAACTTGATATCTACAGAGTTCCCTGTACTTGTGGCAGGGTTTATATGGGACAAACTTCCAAAACGGTATGCACTTGCATCAAAGACATACCAGGTGTATCTTACTCAACCAACCTGATAAATCAGCTGTTGCTGATCATGTCTTAACACCTGGTCATAATGTAATGTTCCAAGAAATGGATGTTCTTGCCCGTATAAAACAATATCGCCCAAGAATCATCAGGGAGGCGGTTGAAATACGTAAACACGCAGATAATTTCAGCCGCGATACAGGCTACAACCTCAGTGAATCATTGCTACCTATTATCAGAACCATTAGAGAATGATGCTTTGCTGTTGCCACTCGTCTCTAGCATGGGGCTAAAATAGTGTCCCTTTAAAATCTTAGGACACCATTTTAAGTTCCTTGTTGCTTTCTCCTAGCAACCTTTGATGCGTCATGTTTTGTTTCTCTGTTGTCGCCTGATGAAGAAAGGCAAGGTTCCTTTTGAAACGCATCAAGGGCCGGTCTCATCAACGTGGGTTAAACATTAACCCCGAGTTTTTACTCTGAATTTGACTATTCATTCCGTTTCATCAAGGAGGGTTATTTTTAACTCTAGGTTAAGACCGGAGTTAAGTTAACCCCTCCTTTCACCTGGGTTAAACTGTTTATTCGAGCTTAAAAGCGAAATGGCTGCTGTAAATCAAGCGTTTGATGCAGAGTTTCTTGATTTAGATTTGTTCAATGATATTCCTAACAGAAATAGGCCTATAATAAGAAGGAAGGACTTTGAAAATCTGAGGAACAGTTTCTGAAGAGATATCGACTGTCAAAAACCGTCGTCAGGAAAGTCGTCGATGGAATTCGCGAGAGGTTAGAATACACAGCTGACCAAAACAAACTAGGGCTTGCGAACTAAACTAGAAACTACGGTGACCGTAATATTAGCAACACCGGTATTACACAATATTGCTGTGGAGAACCGAGATGATCCTCCCCCACAGAACTTACCTCTAAATCAGTATCTCACAGGAAGGAAAAGGAACAGGAATGTTGGAACTGAGAATGAAACCATCCTTCACATTGATAACGACAGCACTGCAGTGGCATTTTTGAATGTAGATGCATAACACTTCAATAGTACAACACTTATGAACATTATACTGTGTATTACGGGTAGTGGTTATACAGAAATGCACTTTGAAACTAAACCGTGTTATTACTTTCGTGTGTGTTATCGCTAATGTGAAGGTAAGCCAACTTTCAAAAAACAACTCTTGGCACAGAGAAGCTAACATTCAATATCGGAAAACTAATACCTTCAAGTATTTGCTAACCTAACTAACCGCATGGCACTAGAGCCCTGAAGGGCCTTGGCTTACCAAGCAACTGCTGCTCAGCTCGAAGGCCTGCACATTACGAGGTGTTGTGTGGTCAGCACGACAAATCCATTCAGCCGTTATTCTTGGCTTTCTAGACCAGGGCCGATATCTCACCATCAGATAGCTCCTCAATTCTAATCACGTAGGCTGAGTGGTCCTTGAACCAGCCCTCAGATCCAGGTAAAAATCCCTGACCTGAACAGCAATTGAACCCGGGGCCTCCGGGTAAGAGGCAGGTTTGCTACCCCTACACCACAGGGCCGGCACAAGTATTTACACTAGATGAAATTTCCAGACGTTCTACACTACCATATCTGCAAGCTGAATTTATTAATAGGCAGTAAATAATTTTTTTAACACAGGAAAAAGACTTTCTTGTGACAATTTACTTACCATCCCTATATTCATCTCGGACATCAATATATGCATATTCCAACCCTGATCCCTTTTTTGGATCTTCAACACCTTGCAGTTTGGCTATTAAGGTAGTCTTTCCAGATTCATTGTCACCTGAAGAATAAAAGTAAACAAATATTATTAAAGTACGATAGAAACAAGTATTATTTTCTATACGTCAAATACTTTGTTGCAGATATCCTGAACAACGTATCAATTGAGAACAAGTTACATACTTCAAAAAATCTAAACATTATTGTTTATTAATCACTAACAATTCATACAGTTTATTAATCACTAACAATTCCTCTAATCAACTGGTCTAGACTCATTAGCCAAACTCAAAATTCAAGTTCACTCTTCAGAATGCATTTAAACCTGAATTGTTCATTTCACAGCTCCATGTATTAAACATCACAAGTAGTTACGATGTTTGTACAGGGAAAAGTTTACTGCCTACAAGAGTGTGACGCATATCAATGTTTATCGCTCTCGATATAATTTGGAGCACTATTGTCTACGAATGTCAGTAGCCATATGCCCATTGTAGACGTGATCATTAGCATGAGTGTATCAGATGGTTTCGCTAAGAGGAATTGATAAACAGCTGTGTGAGCAGGTTCCATGGCGTATATTTGAGTCTTTCTGACATCTGTTAAGTTCTTAAATAATTACGAATTACTTCAGTCGAACAATAATAATTATTGCTATGACTGACAATCCTATGAATACTATTGAACTATGTAACAGTTTTCTCTTGATTGAAAATGATAAAAAAATAAAATACCATAAAGAAAATTCAAAACCTGAGGAACATCCTGGAATTCAATACACAATTAGAATACACTATTTTGCTATTAAAATATTTTTCATAATAATGTTATGGTTTTCACATCCCACTAATTACTTCAATGGTTCTTGGAGACGCTAAGGTGCCAAAATTTAGTCCCACAGGAATTCTTTTATGCACCAATAAATCTACACACAAGGGTGATATATTTGAGCACCTTCAAATACCAGCGGACTGAGTCACGTTCGAACCCGACAAGTTGGTGTCAGAATGCCAGTACCTCGACCATCTGAGCCACTCAGCCCAGCTTTTTCCTACTTCGTAAACATCCTAAACATCAAAAAAGTGGATTTTTATTTTTTTATTTTTATGATTTGCTGGTGGTTTATGGTGCGGGTTACTGTAGTCACGCCCTAGTTCGTGAACCGTGGGCAACGGCTGAGTGGCCTAGTAAGTGGTCCTGAGAGTCAGGATACCAGTTTCTCTGGAATGGGAGTGGACATCTCGGACATATGCTGAGTCATGGTCCCCCTTGTGCTCAGGCGGCTAGGACTATACAATCCACCAGTGGTCCATAACACATTAAGGGAGAGATCCTTACTTGGACTATGTGTAAGAAGGGTAGCATCCTGCTTCATGAATTTACCGAGCTCAGAACATTTTAAGCAAGCTTAGGACCTGTGGGAATAATGGAGTCCCACTCCCATTTGACAGGAGAGGGACTACTTGGAAAAAACTTGGTGAATGAAATGGAATTCAATGGGGAGCTATCAATATTAATGGGGCTTATGGAAGAAAGAAGGTAGAACTGGCTGAGTCAGCAAAGAGAATGCATCTGGAAGTGCTAGAAGTAAGTGATATTCGGGTAAGGGGAGATAATGAGGAAGAGATAGGAGATTATAAAGTGTACGTGACGGGTGTTAGAAAGGGAAGGGCAGAGTATGGAGTAGGGCTGTTCAAAAGGAATACCATTGCACGCAACATAGTTTCTGTTAGGCACGTAAATGAACGAATGATGTGGGTAGATTTGGCAGTTGGAGGAATTAGGACGAGAACTGTCTCAGTGTATTCACCATGTGAGGGTGCAGATGAGGATGAAGTTGACAAGTTTTATGAAGCATTGAGTGACATCGTGGTCAGAGTCAACAGCAAGGATAGAATAGTGCTAATGGGCGATTTCAATGCGAGAGTTGGGAATAGAACTGAAGGATACGAAATGGTGATTGGTAAATGTGGGGAAGATATGGAAGCTAATGGGAATGGGAAGCGTTTGCTGGACTTCTGTGCTGGTATGGGTTTAGCTGTTACGAATACATTCTTCGAGCATAAGGCTATTCACCGCTACACATGGGAGGCTAGGGGCACCAGATCCATAATAGACTATATCTTAACGGACTTTGAATTCAGGAAATCTGTTAGGAATGTACGAGTTTTTCGCGGATTTTTCGATGATACAGACCACTATCTGATCTGTAGTGAAATAAGTATCTCTAGGCCTAGGGTAGAGAAAGTGAAATCTGTCTGCAAACGAATAAGAGTAGAAAATCTCCAGGACGAGGAAATTAGACAGAAGTACATGGATATGATTAGTGAGAAGTTTTGAACAGTAGACAGTAAGCAGGTTCAGAATATAGAAAGAGAATGGGTGGCATACAGGGATGCTGTAGTAGAAACAGCAAGGGAATGCCTAGGAACAACTATATGTAAAGATGGGAAAAGGAGAACATCTTGGGTGAATGATGAAGTGAGAGCAGCTTGTAAATGTAAAAAGAAGACTTATCAGAAATGGCTCCAAACAAGGGCCGATGCAGACAGGGATTTGTACGCAGATGAAAGAAACAGACCGAAACAAATAGTTGTTGAATCCAAAAAGAAGTCATGGGAAGATTTTGGTAATAACCTGGAAAGACAAGGTCAAGCAGCAGGGAAACCTTTCTGGACAGTAATAAAGAATCTTAGGAAGGGAGGGGAAAAGGAAATGAACAGTGTTTTGAGTAATTCAGGTGAACTCATAATAGATCCCAGGGAATCACTGGAGAGGTGGAGGGAATATTTTGAACATCTTCTCAACGTAAAAGGAAATCTTCCTGGTGGTGTTGCAAACAGCCAAGCTCATGGGGAGGAGCAAAATGATGTTGGTGAAATTACGCTGGAGGAAGTCGAAAGGATGGTAAATAGACTCCATTGTCATAAAGAACCAGGAATAGATGAAATTAGACCTGAAATGGTGAAGTGTAGTGGGAAGGCAGAGATGAAATGGCTTCATAGAGTAGTAAGATTAGCATGGAGTGTTGGTAAGGTACCTTCAGATTGGACAAAAGCTGTAATTGCACCTATCTATAAGCAAGGGAACAGGAAGAATTGCAACAACTATCGAGGTATCTCATTGATTAGTATACCAGGCAAAATATTCACTGGCATCTTGGAAAGGAGGGTGCAATTAGTCATTGAGAGGAAGTTGGATGAAAACCAGTGTGGTTTCAGACCACAGAGAGGCTGTCAGGATCAGATTTTCGGTATGCGCCAGGTAACTGAAAAAACTAAGAGAGGAATAGGCAGTTGAGTTTATATTTCGTAGATCTAGAGAAAGCACATGGCAGGGTACTGAGGGAAAAGATGTTCGCCATACTGGGGGACTATGGAATTAAAGGTAGATTATTAAAATCAATCAAAGGCATTTATATTGACAATTGGGCTTCAGTGAGAATTGACGGTAGAACGAGTTCTTGCTTCAGGGTACTTACAGGGGTTAGACAAGGCTGTAATCTTGCACCTTTGCTGTTCGGAGTTTACATGGATAATCTTCTGAAAGGTATAAAATGACAGAGAGGGATTCAGTTAGGTGGAAATGTAGTAAGCAGTCCAGCCTATGCTGACGACTTGGTCCTGATGGCAGATTGTGCCAAAAGCCACAGTCTAATATCTTGGAACTCGAAACTAGGTGTAATGAGTATGGTATGAAAATTAGCCTTTCGAAGACTAAATTGATGTCAGTAGGCAAGAAATTCAACAGAATTGAATGTCGGATTGGTGATGCAATGCTAGAACAGGTCGATAATTTCAAGTATTTAGGTTGTGTATTCCCCCAGGATGGTAATATAGTAAGTGAGATTGAATCAAGGTGTAGTAAAGCTAATGCAGTGAGCTCGCAGTTGCGATCAACAGTATTCTGTAAGAAGGAAGTCAGCTCCCAGACTAAACTATCTTTACATCGGTCTGTTTTTAGACCAATTTTGCTTTACGGGAGCAAAAGCTGGGTGGACTCGGGATATCTTATTCATAAGTTAGAAGTAACAGACATGAAAGTACCAAGAATGATTGCTGGTACAAACAGGTGGGAGTAATGGCAGGAGGGTACTCAGAATGAGGAGATAAAGGCTAATTTAGGATTGAACTCAATGGATGAAGCTGTACACATAAAGCGGCTTCGGTGGTGGGGTCATGTGAGGCGAATCGAGGAGGATAGGTTACCTAGGAGATAAATGGACTCTGTTATGGAGGGTAAGAGATGTAGAGGTAGGCCAAGACGACGATGGTTAGACTCAGTTTCTAACGACTTAAAGATAAGAGGTATAGAACTAAATGAGGCGACAGCACTAGTTGCAAATCGAGGATTGTGCCAACGTTTAGTAAATTCACAGAGGCTTGCAGACTGAACGCTGAAATGCATAACAGTCTATAATGATAATGTATGTATGTATGTACACTGACTTAGCAAATGTCATGGGATAGTCACCTAATAGCGTGTGGGGCCTCCTCTGGCCCTGCGAACTGCAGTGAGACGCCGTGGAAGTGAGTCGACAAGTCCCTGGTAGTCCTCTGGACACAGCTGACACCAAATCGTTTGCAAATGGGTGCAGGGTCCATGGCACGGAATCTGCGTTCCAGGACATCCCAGATATGCTCTATAGGGTTCATATCGGGGCTCCTGGGTGGCCATGGCAGTCGTTGGACCTCCGCTGCATGTTCCTGGAACCATTCCCGGGCGACGCGGGAGCGATGTGGCGGCGCGTTATCATCTTGAAGCACCGCAGAACCGTCTGGGCACTGGAAGGCCAAAAATGGGTGGAGATGGTCTCCGAGCAGCTCAACGTACCGCGTACCATTCAATGTCTCTTCCAGAACAACTCAGGGGCCCATTCCATACCAGGAAAATGCACCCCAGACCGTAACAGAGACACCAGCGCCCTGGACCTCACCTTCGAGGCAGGCGGGATCCATCGCTTCATGTGGTCTGCGTCATACACGGTGTCTCCCATCGACATGGTGCAGTTGAAATCGTGATTCATCCGACTATATCATGTTACGCCATTGTTCCAGTGTCCATGCCTGGTGACTGGCGACAAATGCGCATCGTCGTGCTTGATGACGTTGGGTTAACAGTGGTACCCGTGTGCGGCGCCGGCTCCCATACCCCATAGAAGCCATTTTCCTATGGATTGTCCACAGGGAAACGTGTCTAGCACAGCCTGTGTTGAACTGAGCCGTGATTTGTTGCACAGTTGCCCGTCTGTCACTATTGATAATCCGTCTCAGATGCTGCCGGTCATGTTCATCGAGGGTGGCTGGACAGCCGGTCGTTCGTCTGTCGTGGACAGTGACACCCTCATTCAACCATTAACAATACACCCTGGACTCGGTTGATCGTGTGAAGCCGAATCCCGCGACACTTCCGAAATTGCACTTGCTATCCGTCGGGCACAGACCGCCATACCCCGTTCGAACGGTGTCAGCTCACGACGACTTTCCATATTACACCTGTAACATGCACAGCCTCTGCTCACAAGGTCTCCCATACAACTCCCGCTGGCACAGGAGGCGTGTGGTGCACAGACAACACACCTGCACATCAGTGCTCCGCTATCCTGTGACATTTGCTCAATCAGCGTATGTATGTATGTATGTATGTATGTATGTATGTATGTATGTATGTGATTTGCTTTGCTTTGCGTTGCACTAATACAGGTAGGTCTTACGGTGATGAAGGTATAGGAATGGGCTAGGAGTGGGAAGGAAGCAGCCGTGGCCTTAACTACGGTACATCCCAGGCATTTGCCTGGTGTGAAAATGGGAAATCACGGGAAATCATCTTCAGGGCTGCCGACAGCGGGGTTTGAACTCTATTTCCTGGATGCAAGCTCATAGCTCTGTGCCCCTAACTGCACGGCCAACTCGCCTGGTCTGTAGGTATTTAGCATCACAAGTAACAATGCCTGTTGTCATAGCAATAATTATTTTTTACAATAGGGGAGGAAAGCAAAAGGAAGGAGGATCCATTTCCTCCTGCTCCTGGAGGCTGTAGTTCCTCACTTCTAAACAACTGCCCTAACAATGGCACAAACAAATGATCAAAGGCAAGATTATTGAAATACTTTATATGCATTATTGCAACAAGATAATACCAATTGTTCTTGTCCATTTGTACTGTTCTTAGAGGAATATCTTTCTTTGGACGGATGGAATGGTGACAATGGGAAGGACTGTAAAGATTAGTGATTCCTCGTGTTTAGATAACAGTGATGACTCTGTTGCTGACCCTGATTTTGTTGCCACGACTGATGGTTCATCAAGCACCGGCAGTGATCAATCAATCAATCAATCAATCAATCAATCAATCAATCAATCAATCAATCAATCAATCAATCAATCAATCAATCAATCAATCAATCAATCAATCAAGGAGGATCCATTTCCTCCTGCTCCTGGAGGCTGTAGTTCCTCACTTCTAAACAACTGCCCTAACAATGGCACAAACAAATAATCATCAAAAGGCAAGATGAGAGGGAGGAAAAGAGGACAGAGTTGAATGGAAAACATTTTAAGAAACACAAAGGCAAATGAAGTTATTGTACACTTTACAATAATTTCTGTTATTGCAGCACACATTTTGGAAACCTGTATAATTTATGGAGAGGATGCCCTCCAAACTAATGGGCAACCTTTAAATAGTTCTCCATCCTCCACAGTGGAATGTAATGATCCACACTCCTCATATGACAATGTTAAGAAACAACAGGGCTTAAGTAATACACGGATAAGTTCATCGTTACATGCAGAAAATTTGGTATTTCAATCACAGCTTTCTACAACAGGGATAATCCCAGAAAGGAGACTCCATGCATGCACTGATTAAAAGAAGAACCAAACTGTGTATGTTCTAGATCAATGGGATGAGTAAGGTCACCGACAAGTCATACACAGTCCAAGAAATTACTCAATACTTAATATACAACTTTAAGAAAGTGGTGCAGAGGCAAAACTGGATGCATGACACCAATAAAAATAAGGTGATGTGGAGTATGGGAAATGTGTGTCTTAGGATAACTTTACGAGGTGTACTTCAAGTACTCCTACAGCAAAAAGCAGAGTGTTTTTTTGTCAAGAAGCAATCTAGAGGAAGGCAGCCATCATCCTAAGACATTCTTGACCAGTCATATCATGGGTTGCTGCCAATCAACGAATAGAACAGAAGTTGAAGGATCTGTTGTCCTCATGCGATAGAAAATGCATCCCAACTGGTTATTCCCACTTTTATTAAAGCTTGGTTTCAAGACAAACTGGTAAACCAGAATACAGTGAAGGTGATTGATCAAGTACTGATGAACGAGTGTGTTCTTGTGAAAAGTGGACATTGACATCTTATAGTTTTGTTATTGTAAAGAGAAACAGGAAACTGATATAGTGCTACTTACGATTTAATATTCTGCACACATTACCAAAGAAAACCATTGTAAGTCTACAAAGTCCATTTTTGAAAATTATTAGAGACAAACCTTTTAAAGGCTTCATTTATAATCGATCATCTGTAAAGTTTCAATAAAATTGTAATAAAATTGGATTTGCAGTGTTTATTTAAACTCTGGCTTCCCCTGCACATTTAACAATTTGAAGTTACAATGTTAATATTCGAAAGCCATTGAAATTCAAACATACAACCTCTCTTTCTAGACAATGGTGCGAGTCAATTTCACAATGAGAAACAGAGGTACAACAAGAAGCAACTTTCTCTTTGAACCCTATTTCAACTTACAGCTCTTTCAAAAATATGATATTCAATTCTAATTATCATTACAGTACGTCAACATAATAATTAGATATTTGCTCCTGTGCTGATGTAAAAATAATACATTATATCATCATCATGGTTTTTACAAGAGAGTCAGCATCCACTAAGTTCAGACCCTAGAGCATTTGCATTCATCTTTGTTATACATACAGCAAACCAGCACCGATACCCTGAGCTTTTCTTTATGCCAAAAACGGAACACTAGTAGCCAAATATGAACTGTGACTAGATAAAAGGAAAACCAAATACATAACACCAGACTCACAATAAATCAGAACAGTTAAAATCAATGGTAAGGACCTGTTGCAAGTTTCTCTCTTAACATTCCTTCAATTCTGAGGACCGCGATGTCTGAGGATGCTACTGTTCAGTTGTCTCCATCTCTTGTGGTCCTTGGCCGGATGTACTGTACCAAAGAGGTTCAACCTAGTTATATTCTTGATAATGTGCAACCATCGAGTGGGAACTCAACCATGATCTCTCCTGCCGGGAACATTTCATAGAATGATCAGTTTTTCTACTATCATTCCATTCCCATGTCATATAGCGTTCCCAAAGAATTGTAAAACTCTCTGTCTACATACAGATGATAATCTGATTCTGAAGCTGACTTGGTTTATAATGGAGTAAAAACTAATCGATTTTCTTCATCTCTGTATCACATAAGGTCTATGTCTCGGTTCCATAGAGGAAAACTGAAAATACCAGACTGGATTCTACTCTCATTTACAGTGGTAACAAGATAGAGCGATCCTTCCATAAATGGGACAAATTGTCATTACATTTTTGACCATAGCTGTTGTTCTTAATCTTGGGAGCACAAATACGTGAACTGGAAAAGGTTAAACCAAGGTATAGCATTTCTGATATTTTCTCAAATTCATCATTTTCCAACTCCAATTTCCCGGGTGTGGTGTATGATGATGTATATGCAGGCTAATTTCTCGGCTCTATCAACAATCATCATTTTGGTCTTATTCATGTTAATTTGTAGTCCCATTTGAGAACAGATATTTTTGACACACGAGAAATGAGCTCAGCCAGTTTAGTATCATCAGTGGCAATGAGTGCAGTATCGTCTGTGTAACACAGGATGGATATTTTACTGCCATCCCATCTCTTTGCAAGTAGTTATTTATTTATTTACTTATATGATGCATTAGATAGAAGTATACCAAGATACAGTCACCTTTAAAGCACTTACTGAGTAATCACAGCAAGATTTTTGCAAAAACATATATGCGACAGGTATTTACACAATGCATCAAACTGTCATACGGTTATGTAACAAAAGTAAGCACCAATTACAAGCTTTTAATTGGACATGAAATTAACACTAAAACACTTAACACTGATAGAAAACATGTGAGAGCTTGTGAAGCAGGAAGTATTTTTACACCAAGAACACTTTCTGATAAGCTTGAGGCAACAATCACCATGGTGTAATGGACTAAGTATGGAGATGGTACCACATCTGTGTTTGGGTGGCGGGTTCGAAACTCACTGTAACCAAAATAATTTTATTCGTATCATGAGCTTCAAAGATTAAACATACGACCAATTGTGCGGCACTCAACAAATAGCATTCAATGTTTGCAAAGAAATGAGGACATACAACATCAGACCTTCCTGGTGTGTCACAGGGCGGATGACATGGAGTAGAATGTTCCTTGACCTCCCGTTGCCTGATGCCATGCATTGTGGCTTAATATTACTCCTGAATGGATATGATAATCCAATTCTATTGAACACGAATTTTTTGCCAATATCAAGAAGTGGATTAGGTGTACTTATCAGCGTACTGGATACATTAACATCCACTGACCACAGACCGCACAATCAGCGCAGCTAGAATAGGCATGGATCAATATGCCAAGTTATAAGGTTAACTAAAATATGAAATTAATGCTAAAATCAAAAGTGTACTGATAGAAAATGTGCGTGAATTAGAGAAGCAGAAGTATATGGACATCCAGTGTGCTTTCTGGGGCACACGTGAAGTGTTACCATGGTGCAATGGACTAAGCACAGACGTGCTGATGCATGTACTGTCGGTAAGTGGGTTTGAATCCCAAGAGTGCCAAATATTTTTATTCACATTTTACGCTTTGAGGATCAAATACAAGGCCATTCGTGCCACATTTGATCAATAGCATGCAGCATGCATGTTCAATGTGTACTGGCCTGACCATTGGTGTAGCCTAACAGTGTTGATCATTTCTTCTCTATGTATTCAACAGATGAGTATGTTGACAGTACGGATCTTGCATATTAGTTTGTTTCATCTGTATTACCTCCAGCTACCTCAAGAGCTCTATGGACGAGATTTCAAAAATTGAGGTGATTTCTGTGCATGGATACTGACGCAAGTGGCAAATGATCGTGTGGTAGTATCTCATATTTTATTTTTGGACAAGTCGTGATTTCATAATAATGGTTCTTTGAACCGTCATAATATGCACTACTGAAGTGTTGAAAATCCCCACTGGGTAAGGCAGGCAGCATTTCAGGCACGATGGGGAGTAAATGTCTGGTGTGGTATACTGAGTGATAACCTAATTGGACCATATTTCTTTGAGGATCATTTGACAGGAGCTCGGTACCTACAGTTTCTGCAAGACTAACTATCATTAATGCTAGAGACTATGCCCCTGGCTGACCATGTAACCATGTGGTATCAACACGACGGAGCTCCCCCTCACATGTCACCAGATGTTTGCAACTACCTGAATGCTACACACCCCGGTCGATGGACAGGATGATGATGATGATGCTTGTTGTTTAAAGGGGCCTAACATCGAGCGAGGTCATTGGCCCCTAATGGTACAAAATGAGGCGAAACAAAATGGGAAATTAAAAGCCTCCATTGATCACAATTCAAGATGGATGGATGGATGGATGGATGGATGGATGGATGGATGGATGGATGGATGGATGGATGGATGGATGGATGGATGGATGGATGGATGGATGGATGGATGGATGGATGGATGGATGGATGGATGGATGGATGGATGGATGGATGGATGGATGGATGGATGGATGGATGGATGGATGGATGGATGGATGGATGGATGGATGGATGGATGGATGGATGGATGGATGGATGGATGGATGGATGGATGGATGGATGGATGGATGGATGGATGGATGGATGGATGGATGGATGGATGGATGGATGGATGGATGGATGGATGGATGGATGGATGGATGGATGGATGGATGGATGGATGGATGGATGGATGGATGGATGGATGGATGGATGGATGGATGGATGGATGGATGGATGGATGGATGGATGGATGGATGGATGGATGGATGGATGGATGGATGGATGGATGGATGGATGGATGGATGGATGGATGGATGGATGGATGGATGGATGGATGGATGGATGGATGGATGGATGGATGGATGGATGGATGGATGGATGGATGGATGGATGGATGGATGGATGGATGGATGGATGGATGGATGGATGGATGGATGGATGGATGGATGGATGGATGGATGGATGGATGGATGGATGGATGGATGGATGGATGGATGGATGGATGGATGGATGGATGGATGGATGGATGGATGGATGGATGGATGGATGGATGGATGGATGGATGGATGGATGGATGGATGGATGGATGGATGGATGGATGGATGGATGGATGGATGGATGGATGGATGGATGGATGGATGGATGGATGGATGGATGGATGGATGGATGGATGGATGGATGGATGGATGGATGGATGGATGGATGGATGGATGGATGGATGGATGGATGGATGGATGGATGGATGGATGGATGGATGGATGGATGGATGGATGGATGGATGGATGGATGGATGGATGGATGGATGGATGGATGGATGGATGGATGGATGGATGGATGGATGGATGGATGGATGGATGGATGGATGGATGGATGGATGGATGGATGGATGGATGGATGGATGGATGGATGGATGGATGGATGGATGGATGGATGGATGGATGGATGGATGGATGGATGGATGGATGGATGGATGGATGGATGGATGGATGGATGGATGGATGGATGGATGGATGGATGGATGGATGGATGGATGGATGGATGGATGGATGGATGGATGGATGGATGGATGGATGGATGGATGGATGGATGGATGGATGGATGGATGGATGGATGGATGGATGGATGGATGGATGGATGGATGGATGGATGGATGGATGGATGGATGGATGGATGGATGGATGGATGGATGGATGGATGGATGGATGGATGGATGGATGGATGGATGGATGGATGGATGGATGGATGGATGGATGGATGGATGGATGGATGGATGGATGGATGGATGGATGGATGGATGGATGGATGGATGGATGGATGGATGGATGGATGGATGGATGGATGGATGGATGGATGGATGGATGGATGGATGGATGGATGGATGGATGGATGGATGGATGGATGGATGGATGGATGGATGGATGGATGGATGGATGGATGGATGGATGGATGGATGGATGGATGGATGGATGGATGGATGGATGGATGGATGGATGGATGGATGGATGGATGGATGGATGGATGGATGGATGGATGGATGGATGGATGGATGGATGGATGGATGGATGGATGGATGGATGGATGGATGGATGGATGGATGGATGGATGGATGGATGGATGGATGGATGGATGGATGGATGGATGGATGGATGGATGGATGGATGGATGGATGGATGGATGGATGGATGGATGGATGGATGGATGGATGGATGGATGGATGGATGGATGGATGGATGGATGGATGGATGGATGGATGGATGGATGGATGGATGGATGGATGGATGGATGGATGGATGGATGGATGGATGGATGGATGGATGGATGGATGGATGGATGGATGGATGGATGGATGGATGGATGGATGGATGGATGGATGGATGGATGGATGGATGGATGGATGGATGGATGGATGGATGGATGGATGGATGGATGGATGGATGGATGGATGGATGGATGGATGGATGGATGGATGGATGGATGGATGGATGGATGGATGGATGGATGGATGGATGGATGGATGGATGGATGGATGGATGGATGGATGGATGGATGGATGGATGGATGGATGGATGGATGGATGGATGGATGGATGGATGGATGGATGGATGGATGGATGGATGGATGGATGGATGGATGGATGGATGGATGGATGGATGGATGGATGGATGGATGGATGGATGGATGGATGGATGGATGGATGGATGGATGGATGGATGGATGGATGGATGGATGGATGGATGGATGGATGGATGGATGGATGGATGGATGGATGGATGGATGGATGGATGGATGGATGGATGGATGGATGGATGGATGGATGGATGGATGGATGGATGGATGGATGGATGGATGGATGGATGGAGGGAGGGAGGGAGGGAGGGAGGGAGGGAGGGAGGGAGGGATGGACGGACGGATGGACGGACGGACGGGATGGATATGAATTTAAAACAATCAGAGGAACCAACCCACAGTGCCTGAAATGCACAGAAGCGGGCGTAGAACAATAGTATTACTGACCAAGGAACTGCTTCTATAGCACAATACTGAATCGATGATAAGGGCTGGTTTACACGGGTAGAGTAGTGAGGTGAGTAGAGTAGATAGTAGAGTAGCCACGTTACTCTACTCTACCACTGTCTGGTAGAGTTGACACTTGAATCGTTCATACGGGAGTAGAGTCAAACAGTAGAGTAGAGTAGTAGCACCATGGCAAGACGCAAGCACATCGTAACGAAGAGTTTAAAGACATTTGCAAACATATTAATGCAAGAGGTTAGTGAAGCATTAGAAGAAGCAAATGAGGGAAGAAGGGAATGGGTAAGAGGCTGGCTTAGGAGAGATACACTCCGGGCATTAACATTAATTCTGAGAGAACTTGCGACAGAATTTTAAGAAGAATACAGAAAGTGTATGAGATCGAAGCGTGATAGCTTTCAGACACTGTTAGATGCTATAACACCGCAAATTCAAAGACATAACACAGTGATGAGAAATGCAAGAACACCGAGATTTAAGCTTGAGGTGACTCTGAAGTTCCTGGCCAATGATAATAGCCATCAGTACACTGTAAATCACGCTGGTGTAGGCCTAATTTGTAGTAGCTTCTTTGCCATAAATACCCCAATTACTGATCTATTTATATAATTCGTTTGTTCGTTGCCTGTACGGCCCAGGTGTAGAGATTAAGTTTCAAGACCTGACATTGTACTGTAAACAATAATTATTTTGGATTTCCAAACAAAATATGAAAATTATTCTATTTGTTGTGGACATTACTGTTATTGCTTAAAATTAATGGCATTGTCAAGTGATACGAGGTAGAAGATCCCTATGTATGTTATTAATATGATTAAAGTATACAGTCCTGCATCATTGTCTAACTTAAACACGTCGAGACACATGATGAACACGCTATGTAACACTGAAACTTGAGAAACCTTCATCTAAAGGGACAATCCAGCTGACACTTGTTTATATTTGTTGTTGCATCTTCGTAACTATTACAGGTTTAGGCATTTTTAAAATCCTTCTTCCATCGAAATGAGGGAGGTCTGTTCTCCATTATAGGACAATACACCTGCATTTGTTTGACCTCCAAAGGTGCACTTCCCCTTAATATCACCGAGCTATAATGTTACGTTGTGGCTTTTAATATTCTTCTTTCTTTATTAATCTGCTCACCCTCCAGGGTTGATTTTTCCCTCGGACTCAGCAAGGGACCCACCTCTACCGCCTCAAGGGCAGTGTCCTGGAGCATGAGACATTGGATCGGGGGATACAACTGGTGAGGATGACCAGTACCTCGCCCAGGCGGTGTCACCTGCTATGCTGAACAGGGGCCCTGGTGGGAGATGTGAAGATTGGAAGAGATAGACAAGGAAGAGATAGACAAGGAAGAGGGAAGGAAGAGGCCGTGGCCTTAAGTTAGGTACCATCTCGGCATTTGCCTGGAGGAGAAGCGGGAAACCACGGAAAACCACTTCCAGGATGGCTGAGGTGGGAATCGAACCCACCTCTACTGAGTTGACCTCCCGAGGCTGAGTGGACCCCGTTCCAGTCCTAGTACTACTTTTCAAATTTCGTGGCAGAGTCGAGAATCGAACCCGGTCCTATAGGGGTGGCAGCTAATCACACTAACCACACCACAGAGGCAGATGACTTTCAGTATTACCTTGCAAATTATACTTTACTAAACCACTTAAGAGAGGGAGTGTAGATGTCGGCGGCACCACCTCCACACTTCTTGGATTCACGAATTTTCGTCAGTTCTTGGTCGTAGGTACATCGTATTTTAAAAAAATTCTGTTTAAGTTCCATAAAACCAAAACCCTCTTTACCCATTTTCGTAATCAAGTCCTCTTCCACCGCCCGTCTCATATTTTAGTTTCTGTAAATAATGCTGTTTATGTTCCATAAACATTCTTTTTTCACTGTCAGTTCTACAAATTTACATGTTTCTTCTTCCGTACACTTCATTTTGCCACCAAATAAACGCACAAAAATGCTCAGTTTACTCAGCGGAATACCGTCAGTACACACATGGAATAGGCGAATGACGCGCCAACTGAAAAATCGAGCGTCCTTGGCCTTCTCCGCCAGCTCTCGGAGCTCGGTTCCGGTGGAGGGGGAAGGATAGTGGTAGAGTTACTTTACCACAGCGGAAACCCACTCTCCTCTACTGCATACTAGCTACTCTACTCTACTTGCTACTATCCCAGTCGTTTACACGATGCTAGTAGCTCTACTATCCACTCTACTCGCCTCGCTACTCTACTCGTGTAAACCAGCCCTAACTGTAGTCGAAAGGGGTCTAAAATCCAAGTCAGCGGCCCCTCACAATGGTACTTATTGCTAGAAAAGAAGAACCATGGTATTTCTCATGTTGCGGTACTAATCAAGAGTAGCGTAGACTTGCGGTACGCCACACATTATGGTACTACTCACAGGTAATGAAATTTGCACATGTATTACAGACCAACTGTGTTTCGCACATTGCGGCGCCATTGACAGGCAACACAAAACTATGGTATTCATCACCTAAGTGTACCAACCACAGGGACTTGTACTATCCCGTGGTGTTCCTCATATAGTGGGTACTAATCATAGGCAAGCCAGAACCATGGGTTCCGTCATCCCATGGAGCCGCTCATATAGTGCTACTAATCACGGGTACTGTAAAAGCCGTTGCGCTCTCGTTTGCTACTAATCACAAACCTGTTTGGTACCTAACATAGTGGTACTACGCGCAAGGAAAAGCGACCCATGGTGTTCCCCGCATGGTGGTACTAATCACAAGGAGTCATGGTTCTAATATAAACATCCCTTGGTCGCCCCTTACGACAGGCAGGGGATACCATAGGTGTATTCTTCGTCTGCGTCCCCCACCCACAGGGGGTTGTGTGTTTGGTCCACAAGAGGTATTTTATTTTCCACAAGTCTGCCGGCAAGCCGGTTAAGACCTCCCTATCCACCACCTGGGATGCACCACATGAGAGCATCCCCTCTCCCTCTGCTACACCAGCATAGTAGGTTCGTGACGATGGACAGGAAGGGAAGGATCTGCCATCTGGATCGCTCGATTTGATGCCAATGAAGGATGTAGTGTACGCTCAGCAGCTGGAAAATATTGAAAGCCTTTGAAACCATATTATGGAAGCCTGTGAATCCATAACACCTACAATGCTACAACGAGCCCAAAAGTTAGCCCAATGGCGTGCTGACACGTACATTACTGCAGAAGGCCATCTATTTGAACACTTACTACACTAACAAGCTGTTGCTCAGTCAAGAGGATTCAAACCACCAACCATTCTGTCTTTGTCCCTGCTTATAAAACATCCACGTAAGCAGGCCTGATGGCCTAGGATAGTGCTAAAATGAATAAATAACTCACAACGTGAATGTATTTGGATATATTGCATTGTGGATGATTCTCGAAGTACAAAATGCAAATAAAATTATCAGGTTCAAGCGGGATTTGAACCCACCTACCAACCACAGTTGTATTAGCAGCACCCAACATAACCTATGACACCACGGCGATTCCAGACAACTGTTTTCAACAAAGCATAGTATTTTGACAACTACTTCCGCTTCACAAATGCACACACATTTTCTATTAGTATGCCATTGCTTTTAGCGTTCATTTCATACCCTACTGAAAGCTTATAATTGGCACGTGCTTTTTACATAACTGTATGACAGTATGATGCATTGTGTAAATTCCTGTCGCATACATGTTTTTGCAAAGGTGATAGTGCAGTAAGTGGTTAGATGCGACTGTTGCTTGGTACAGCAAAGGAGAATTGACAACAGGAAAAAAAAAAAAAAAAAAAAAAAAAGTCAGGAGCAGTGGACTCGCCCAGTATATTCAAACGTACAGAAATATATGAGATAAAATCCTATGTAATTCATAACTGGATGCCTGATGCTTCTATCCAAGAGATAGCCTCGGGAGTGGCTTCACAAAGGTCTTCTAGAGAGCCAGGAAACAAACGCAGCGGATATTCCTCCACGATGTGGCTGATGGTCTGCAAGTCCGCCCCACAGTCTAATCAAGGAGAATCTGTCAGCACCATTTATATAGAGAGGAGGCAAATCTTCCAACACCAAAGCAAATTCTGTTCAGCTTAGTCCAGGTAGGATGAAGCAAATTAAATCCAGATGGCTTCATTTTAGCATGTTTGATGTCAGCTATGCCACTGGGAAGTAACCCTGTCCACTCTTCCCTCCAGGTATTTTTGATACTGAAGCCACTGGATGTTAGTTCCTTGGCTGTTTTCAAAACAGGTCAGCGAGACTTCAATATTGAGGAAAGCTGTTCTGTGTTCTGGTGAATGAGTCCACTTTACTGCATGCTCTGAACCATAAATGGACATGGGCTTGTTGCCTTCTAATGTAAGGTGGTGTGATATGTAGCCACTGGGCTGGAGTTAACAGGAGTGCACTAAAGGTCACTGCCTATGTTAAATACTAGCGGCTGTGACAAGACCAAATCCAAATATGGACCATATGAACTCTGCTATTATCTACCAGACAGCATTCATGTCACCTGGCTCGTGGGTTACGCACAAAGAATACATTATGATGGGTACATAATTACTTTTCCTAATGTCAATAGAAAATTTGTTCATAAGTTTTGTAGTTATGACTCACCTCTTAAAATTTGACTGCAGATGATTAAATTTTAAAATGTCTGCAGCTTAAAGGTTCTCACACTAAATTCCTGGGAATATCAAGGTCATTGCTGATGTCACTTGCATGGTCACTGAGAATTGGTTTTAAAACTTTTGTCACAAGAGTGTCACTACGAATTACTAGGTCAAACTCACAGTGCTTAAAAGTTTCTCTAAATTTGGAGATGATACAATCCCTCAGTATCTTAATCGCTCATCTTTCCACAGAGAAACTTTTTAAGTGTATTCAAGCTTTAAACCAAAACCTTTATACAAAGGTCAATTGACATCGTGGTTAGTAATGTCACACATGACCTCAAGTTTTAAAACATGGCAGAGACTTAATCAAAAATCAACATTTAAGTGTTTTCATTTTCATTGTTTTACACTGACTATCAAGATCTCATCTTGTTATAAATAGAGGGTCTTTGCATTCAAGCACAATCATTTCTTTTTTTTGCTAGGGGCTTTACGTCGCACCGACACAGATAGGTCTTATGGCGACGATGGGAGAGGAAAGGGCTAGGAGTTGGAAGGAAGCGGCCGTGGCCTTAATTAAGGTACAGCCCCAGCATTTGCCTGGTGTGAAAATGGGAAACCAGAGAAAACCATTTTCAGGGCTACCGATAGTGGGATTCGAACCTACTATCTCCCGGATGCAAGCTCACAGCCGCGCGCCTCTACGCGCACGGCCAACTCGCCCGGTGATTCTTAGAAAGACTGACGTGGTTTTCCTAACTGAAGTCAACATAGGTCATTACAAAAACATCAGTAGGAATGTAGCGATTAAAAGCGATGTTATCATATAAAATAATCTATCAAACGGAAAACCGCACTCTTCTGCCATTATTCCATTAAATATGCACACTGCTCATTCCAATCAGTGCCTCAGAGTAGGGATTGAATAGCTTGAATTCTATGATGAACCAGTGCGTTACGTACCAGTAGTATCAGAAAATTTATGAACCAGAGGAATCTAACTTCTAACTTCCCATCTAATTCCCGCCAATATTCAGGGAGGCTGTTACGCTCGGTACGACTGGGCGAGTTGGCCATGTGGTTAGGGACGCGCAGTTGTGAGCTTGTATCCGGACGATAGTGGATTCGAACCCCACTGTCGGCGGCCCTGAAGATGGTATTCCGTGATTTCCAATTTTCACAACAGGCAAATGCTGGGGCTGTACCTGAATTAAAACCAAGGCTGCTTCCTTCACACTCCTAACCCTTTCCTATCCCATCGTCACCGTAAGACCTATCTGTGTCGATGGGACATAATGTAAAAAAATACTCGGTACGCAGCAGTACGTATCTATTAGGGATGAGTGCCAACAGAAGACACAAAGCACATCACAACAAACAATAGTCAACATAATGCTATTGTTGATCCATTTTATGAGCTTTCTATATTGTAGTCCTTCACATTTAGTTTACCTTCGACTCTGTGACATTAGGGCATCTTATAAAATTATTTATAGTGTAGACTGTAGTTCCTTATTCTCCGACTTCACATACCGATTTTCATTACATTCAGTTTACCAATTTTCTTGTGACACATTGTATGAGACATAAATGATCAGAAATTTAATACCATATACCTTTAGTTATGTTGCATTTACAGATACAGCCACCAATAACATAAATATTTGAGAATTAAATTTTAGGCCTTCGCCTAAACTACCATTTCACTCAGCGTGAATAAAATTATTATTTATGGCCTAGATTGTAGCGACTTTTTCCCCAACTTTCAATACCTATTTTCATTAAATTCTCTTCAGCCGTTTTCTCGTGATGCGTGTACATACATACATACAGAAATTACGGAAAAGTAAAAAGTGCATTTCCTTGTTACTGGTGACACGACTGATACAGAAATACCATCCGTTTTAAATTCTGAGCAATGTAGAGACAAAACTCTTATTTTATATATATAGATTGCGTCAACCGCCTATCAGCATCAGAAGTTTATAGATACTTCTGACTTCTGCATAAGCAGTAAGCAAATTGGAACCAATAATTTGGTCATCAATATCGCATATTGTCAATTTTAGGAATTTCATCCCGAAACACACACATATAAATGTTCAAACATGCTTCACTTTTGTCACGTAAGTTGTAAACACACACTTTGCAACAAAATACTATATTTTATTTCAATGGAATATCATATTCCGTGTAGAATTCATGTGACCGTGCACACGTTTTCCGTGAGGTCAGCAGCCAAATCAATATGGCTTCAATGTTAAAACCCCTGAGTGTAAACGAACAAAGCATCGCCTACAAGTAATTTAGTAGTGATATTGAGCGAATGCTCTTGTTTTGTGATGAAAGTGAAGACAAAAGTACCAATTATTCCCCTGGATCGAGTGATGTATTCCATGATGTGAAGAATGTGAAGAAATTGAAAACGTTGTTCAGACTGACTGGGTTATATTTGGGGGCCATGCAACAAATCCGAGTTTACTGGCGATAATGGGATTCAAACGAACTTTGAGGATAATCCCGAACCATTGACAATATTTGAACATTTTCTTAGTGATGAAAAATTATATGAAGTAAAAAAGAAATTAATGCTCAGTTAAGGTGTTATCATGCAATAAAGAGGCGAATCTAGAAGAAATACTTTTTTTTGTTATTTTTATTCATCTGATCACATTTATATCGCACTGTTATATTTATGAGCATTACCTTTGTAAACTTGGAGCCAAATGATCCAAAATTTATCATTCATAAGCCTGGTAACATGTTGCAGAATTGTAAGTTCATGGTTTCAATTGTATATCTTCTTTTATTTTAGGAAACTTTGTTTTGTTGCTTTGCTTTTGTGAGTTGTAGTTGGATTGTCTCTCTTCAGTAACCTGCAGTAATCTGCCAGAATGTTTCCATTCCATTTCCCTTGAGATCTGTGTTTGATTTCCTTTAGATCCTGGCGATATCTTTCTCCTTGCTCGTCGCTCAGCATTCCTAGGTTCTCAGGGAAATGGTTTGGATGTGAATGTAAAACATGCACTTTTAAGCTCATATTACAGCCTAAATCTTGGAAAGAAACGAGCATTCTGTCCACCATTCGTTTGTAGTCTGGATCCTTTGTATTTCTAAGAAAGTTTTTGTAAGCTATAAATTTCATATTTGTTCCGTATTGAAGTGCAATTATAAGAATAAATTGATAAGAGGGTCCACCTTTTCAATACAATATATTAAGTAAATGATATTACATAAGTCTTGGGACTAGTTTCAGCCACTTAGTGGCCATCTTCAGCCAAATTAAAATTAAACAGATTGTGTGATAACTAAAACATATGTACAACAGACAATGTTGCAGGAATAATTACAACATTAAACTACATATAATAACAAAATTTATGGTTATGATTTTCTTGTCATGATATGATGTCTTAAGTTCACTTAGGATCTCAGGCAAATAAGTAAATCTGGAAATGATAGCCAGAATTAGGAATGAATAAATGTACAGAAAAGAAATTAAAAAGGAGAAAAATCATTTGAGACTCACCTCTGTCTGATGTAGAACAAGCACTGACTTGCTGGAGGAAGCAGGCAGGCCATGTAACAAAGGAGTGGGTAGGGAACAAGCACTGACTTGTTGTAGGAAGCAGGCAATGTTTACAATTTGTAGCCCCAGAACCTGTATGTGGGATTTCCTATGGACAAGCCTGACACTACATAGGAAAATGGGTACAATAGAAACAAATGGAGAACCGGAAATATACTTCCGGCTGCAGGCTTGCAAAGGAACTGATAAAATGAAATGGTGTATGGCTTTTAGTGCCGGGAGTGTCCGAGGACAAGTTCGGCTCACCAGATGCGGGTCTTTTGATTTGACAGCCGTAGGCGACCTGCACGTCGTGATGAAATGATGATGACGACGACAGATACATCCACCCTCCACGCCAGCAAAATTAACTAATTATGGTTAAATATCCCGACCCTGCCGGGAATTGAACCCGGGACCCCTGTGGCCAAAGGCCAGTACGCTAAACATTTAGCCATGGAGCCGGACAAAGGAACTGATAAAAGGACCAAACAAGAAGCATACTAAAGAACTGTTGAAACTCAGCAGAGAAAATATAAGATGGGTAGTAGGATTGTTGTTGACATTGCCTGCTTCCTACAAGAAGTCAGTGCTTGTTCCCTACCCACTCCTTTGTTACATGGTCTGCCTGCTTCCTCCAGCAAGCCAGTGCTTGTTCTACATCAGACAGAGGTGAGTCTCAAAGAATTTTTCTCCTTTTTAATTTAATTTCTGTACGTTTATTCATTCCTAATTCTGGCTATCATTTCCAGATGTACTTATTTACCTGAGGTCCTAAGTGAACTTTAAGACATCATATCATGACAAGAAAATCATAACCATAAATCTTGTTATTATATGTAGTTTAATGTTATAATTATTCCTGCAACATTGTCTTTGTTATGTTTTAGTTATCACACAATCTGTTTAATTTTTATTTGTCAATTTATTCTTTTAAGAAAGGTTTTGACTACATCCCAGAATGCTTCCAATGTCGAACGTTCTGCGGCGCACATAGCGTCTTCAAAACCAGTATCAGAATGAAGTTTTCTGATACCTGGACCTGTGACGATAACCTCTTTGATTTTGGCATTACTGGTGCCTGGGAATCGATGACACAGAAACTGGAAGCATTGTCTTCCATTGTTTATAGACTTAACGAATTGCTTCATAAGTCCCAGTTTCATATGAAGCAGAGGTAACAGTATGTTGGACTTGTCAACAAAACTTTCTTGTTTTATGTTTTTCAAGCCAACACTTCATAGTCTACGTGGCAGCCATTCCTTTCAAATTCAGTGTTATGACCTTGCCCGACTGTCCCATTCGAACAGAAAACAGTGATGTTATGTGGAACCTGCTTGTAGACCTGTCAGAATACCTATCACTTTAAAGTCACCACACACTTGCCATTTGTGTTCCCGATACTTTATACATCATCATCTCAAGATTTTCGTATGTTTCTCGCATAATAACTGAATAAGCAATGGGAACTGATGCAAGTTAGTTTACTTTGTAAAGAAGAACACACTTCAAACTATGCTTGAAAGCATCAATAAGAAGTCTCCAGTTGAGTGGGGTCATAAAGTGGTATTCCTAGTTTCAGCATAACCTCCGGAATGTTGTTGCAGTAAACCAAAGTTTCCCAGTCAGAAAAGAAGGCTAGAAATTCTTCTTCACATTCTCTGGTACCAATAGTTCATTGTCCCTGATGCCAACATGTTCCTTTCACGGAGTCTAGACCCAAGGTACCTTGACAGATTCCTGCGTAAAAGACCAAGATCTTGGACTAAGTCACTTAACACACTTTCCTCAAAAAGTGTGGGTTCTTTCCTAGCAACTTCTGGTGATAAATTGCAGCTATTTCTGCCTCATCTTCAGAAGAGGAGCCATCACTTAATTGTTCTGGGTGCTGCGGGACTGCTACATCAGGGCCATGAGGAACGGATAGAATTGTGGATAAAACATACACAATCTTACTTTTGTTCCTGCTGTTAATACACTTCAAATTCACCGAACAGAAGTAGCAGCAAGAACTGTGGTCTAGAGGTTGTCGCCACAACAATGGTATTCAGAATGGCAGCGCTGTTCGTTCACTCTTCATCCACTGTCGTAACTGCTCTACATAGGTCCTACGAGGTGCCCATGGCTTGTCTTGGTCTCCCAGTTTGATGCCTAAGTATACATAGCAGACCTTTCTGATGAACTCTGTTATATTGCGCAGCTGTTTTATCAGCACAAACTTACACACACACACAGCAGAATGTATCTGGACAGTTCATGCAGCTACGACGTGACATGTTTGTATAACATCAATATAAAGATTAACACAGTCTATCACACATGTACAGGACACTACCTATTCTCAGACTGAAGTGCAGAAAGCACTGCAAAGGAGTATCGCTTATCAATGAAATATACTGTATTGTACAGTGTTGTCAACTGTACACTGCAAGTGTTATTATGCAAGGTTGCCAGATGGCTGCAGGAGTTCGCATTCATCATCATTTTACAGTTCCAGTTTCTAGGGTACTGCTGATGAGCCTCTTTCATTCTGTCTTATTGAGATATGTTCTGTTGTTAATAACCTTCTCCAGTGTCCTTCCCCGATCTGCAATGTCCATCTTTACAGTGTCTATCCAGGGGGTTCTTGGTCTTCCCACCATCCGATTTCCTGCCATGCGTCTCTCCAATTTAACATAAGCTGCCCTTGTTGGCTCCATCCTCATTACATATCCCAATCACCTCAATCTGGACATGCTGACCCAATCTAACAATGATATCTCAATACCAGCTTCCTTTCTAACCATGTCATTCCTTAACTTACCCAGTTTTGTTTTCTGAATTGTGGACCAAGGAACTTCATCTCAAATGCCTGCAACCTTGAGGAGTCCTTCTTAGTGATGGTGCAAGTTTCGATAACATAGGTTAAGTTTGGTATGAAATACTGACTGATCACCAGCTTTGATTTTGTTGGTACTTTGAGATCCCAGAGGAGTGTTTGTACTTGCTGGTAAAAGTGAGAGCTCTTCTGTACTCTATTTGACACCTCCTTTGTGGCTTGTGTATCTCGAGATATTACACTGCTGAGGTATGTAAAGTTTTTCACACTTTCTAGTGGACGGTTTCATAGCATGATGTTCGCTGGCCATTCCTCTCTGTTTATTGCCATCACTACTGTTTTGGGTTTGCTTATCTTGAGATTGAATTCCTGGAACTCAACCTTCCATTCATTGAGTCTCAACTGTATTTGTTCCTCAGTTTCTCCCCAGATCATAACATCAGCAAAAGCCATCGCATTTAGTTCACCAGAGGTTTTCTTGATGTTTTTCATTATGTCATCCACAATAGTGATAAACAATAATGGGGATAGTGCGCTGCCTTGTTGGACTCCACTTCTGATCTGGAATCAGGATGAATGTCCATTACCCACTCGCATACAGCTAGTACAGTACTTATACTGCCCCTAACTTTCCTCACCAGTCCCTCAGGCATTCCCATATCATCTCTCTTGCAATGCTGTCATATGCCTTCTCAATATCAAGGAAAACCATAAGCAGATCTTTGCCTTTTTCCCAATATTTCTCCATTAACATACGGACAGTGAAGATCAGGTCTGTTGTGGACCTATTATGCCTGAAGCCATACTGTTTCTCTTCTAACTGTGGCTCTAAGATGACTCGCAATCAGCTCTCTTATGATTTTCTCAAGAATCTTGAGCCCATGAGAAAGGAATATTATTCCCCGGTAGTCAGAGCATTTTCAGCGATTTCCTTTCTTGAACAGGGAGATAATGATACCCTTACTCTAATCAGTAGATATCATGTTGTCTTTCCAAATTGCATTGAACACCCTCTGTAGCCAATGTAAACCCTGGACTCCTGCTGCTTGCTTTAATCAAGTCCGTGCTGACTTCATCAATTCCTGGGGATTTTCCTTGCATCATCTTCTTAAGGGCTGCCTGTGTTTCTGCCCTTGTAATGGAAGGTTCGTCTGTGTAGGTTTCAACAGCTTGTTCTTTGATCTGCTTCTGTCCTGTTTAATAGGTGATCAAATTGTTTCCTCAAAACCTCTCTGTCCTCTTCTTTCCTGGCCAGGTTTTCATTAGGATCCTAAATTGCTTTGATGGTTTCAACCGAATTCCTTTTGTTTTTGATCGCTCTGAACAATAGTTTCATATTGCCTCTGCTGTCTTTCTCTAGTTTTTGAGTAAATTTCTTCCAGCACTTTATCTTATCTTCTACTGCTCTTTTAACTCTCAATTTCTTGTCCCAGTGAAATTGCTTGAGGTTTCTGATCTTCCCCTTATCCCTTACCTCTTTCTGGCTTGGATTTCTCTCTATCTCGTTCTTTTTGTGCTAGGTTCCTTTTCTTTATTGAGGATCTTACTCTTTCATTCCACCATGATGTCTCCTTTTCCCTTCCTCTAGCTCTTGTCTTCCTGCAAACCTCTATTGCTTTTTTTATCAAGGTGTTTTTAAATCTTGTCCACTCTACCTCACCACTCTACACTTCTGCTGTAGGCAGTTCTCTTACATGGTCCTGATAATCGATCCTCTTTCCAATCTCTTGTAGTTCCCACGCCTTAATCCTACGTAATTTCCTGGTTGTTATCTTTGGTACATTAATGTCTTTCAGATCTGCTACTAATAACCAGTGGTCGCTATTAAGGTTCTCACTTCGAATCACCTTGATATCAGTTACAAATCATCACTTTCTTTATCTGTAATGACATAGTTAATGACTGTCTTTCTCTTTCCATCCCAGCTGTAACAGGTAATCTTGTGACTGACTTTTGTTGAACCATCTGATTTTTACTACCAAACAGTTTCTTACGCAGAAGCCTAAGAGATGTTCTCCTTCTGAATTCCTTTCCCCAAGGTCATGTGGTCACATCACCTTCTCATAGCTATTTCTGTCTGTCCCGAGCTGTGCGTTGAGGACTCCAATGATTGACTGCCCTCTCTTCACTGATGGTCACTTCTAGGTCTTTGAGAAACTTGTTCTTTTCATCTTGACTGCAACCCACCTGAGGCGCATACACTTGCACCAGTTTCAGCTTCTCTTTCCCTAGGTGAGTTTGCATTAATAAATAAAGTCAGAAAACTGATTCAAGGAAACACGTCTCCTAACAATGTAATGTATGAAATGGTGTATGTGGATAAAAGAAGAAATATCAGAGTTTTGAAGAAACGTGATGTAATGAAGGAAAAATAATGCCAGATCCTGTTTCAGGATGCAAAAGCAATCCTAAAAAAATATACAAGATATTGGCAATGAAACCATTGATGGACAGTGTTATTCGATTACTAACGTGGTCTACCCCATCCCATTTTTATCCCGGATTTTGTTAACAATCACTCCCACTCCATCCTTTGCATCACCTCCTCCACTCCAGTATAGGGTGTACCATCTACTCATCCTTTTCACTCCCTTTCCCTTCCAACTGACCTCACTCAGTCCCACCATTGCAACATTCTATTTCTCCATAAAATCAATCAACTCCCCCCGTCAGGGTCACAACATTTATTATTCCCACTTCATATTCCCACCACCATATTATACCCCTCAGTAAAACAATCTAATAGTAATGGGTGATTTTAATTCACAAGTTGGGTCACAACGAACAGGATATGAATCCACACTGGGCCTTCATGGAATGGGAAACAGAAATGAAGAGGGAGAATATATGCTAGATCTATGCATGAAAAACAACCTGATAGTGAGTAACACTTGGTTCAAGGAAAGGGACTACCATAAAATCACAAGATATAGCTGGGATGATAAAATAGGAACAGTAATAGATTACATTCTGATAGATCAAAATGTAGGGGAAAATGTCAATGATGTCAAGTGAAGACCTTGGTTGAGACCATAGACTGTTAGTTGCAGTTATTGCAGAGAAAAGACCTCCCAAAATCTGTGACAAAAGAGTCCCAAAAATAAAAACTTAGTGACTAACCGAGCCAAGTGTAAAGGAAAAATTCAGGGAAGGTGCCCACAGGTTGTTGCCGAGAGAAGAACTGAAATTGGTAGATGAAGAATGGGATACTCAAAACAAGGTTGTTGTTGGTACAGCAGAAAAAGTATGTGGACGACAGAGTCAAATAAGAAAACCTGAAGAAACTGCCTGGTGGAATGATGATATTAAAAAGGCTATCGATGACAGAAACCGTGCAAGAAGATCCTTATATCAAGGAAGAACATGGGGAGATCAACATGAAATAGAGGAGAAGCTGTCACTTTACAGAAATAAAAAAATGACAGGTCAAACAGTCGGTTGTAGTTGAAAAGCAGAAATGCAAGGAAGATCTGGCTACCAAAATAATGCAGGATGTAAATAAAAAAACTGTTATACAGTATTGTTAAGAATAGAAGAACTCAAAATTAATCTATCCAATCTGTAGACCTTCCTAATGGAGAGGTGATTAGGGATAAGACCAAAATATTACAGGAGTTCCTAAAGCATTTTGAAACTTTGCTGAACTGTTATGAAAATGTCAATCCACTAGACGATGAACTTTATGATTTTGGCAGCACAAATACCACTAGTCTGACATGGTTGGAAGTAGAGATAACAATATCTAAGCTGAAAAACAACACATCAACTGGATCCGATGAATTAAGTGTTGAGATGATCAAAGCACTAGGAGAGGTTGGACAACAGTGGATGTACAGAGTACTAAATAGAATCTGGAAAGAGAATGTAATACCCAATGACTGGAAGCAAGGAGTCATCATCCCATTGTTGAAAAAAAGGTGATAGAAAGAAATGTACCAACTATAGAGGTCACATGGCCTCAAAATCTACGAATTCATCCTTGAGAGAAGGATTAGAAAATATGTTGAATCTACACTTGAGGAGGAACAACATGGATTTAGACCTCATAGATCAACTATGGACCTCACTTCTGCCACCAGAAATGCTCTATGAGAAGTATTGGGAGAAAGGTAAAACACTTATAACGAGAAAGGTAAAACACTTATAACTGTTTTTCTGGACATCGAAAAAGCATATGACCATGTACCACGCAGGCATATATATGGGAATATTTGAGACATAAGTGCCCGATGACATCATAGCACAAGTATAACGATTATATGATGAAATCAAGTGTTGTTTCCAGGTCCAGGATGGAAGGTAAGGTTGGTTCGAAGCGAAGAGTGGAGTCCAGCAAGGAAGTTGTCTTTCACCACTTCTCTTCATAATCATAATGAATGAAGTTTTAAAAGCGGTTAAACAAAAGGATCCATCAACTAATGCCCTATTTTTTGCTGATGATGTAATGGTATGGGGTGAGACAGAAGTGGAAGTACAAACTAGACTAGATCTCTGGCATGAAGCTTTTAGAACCTTAGGTCTCAAAATCAGCAAAACGAAGACAGTTGGCTTGGTGATGAGTAGAAACTCTCCAACTGTTCATCTAAAAATTGGAGATGAGGAGATGGATATTGTAGACAACTTCCAGTATTTAAGTAGTGTTCTGTCATCAGACAATACCATACATCAAGAGATTAGCAACAACAGAATACAGAAAGCTTCCAAATTCTATCACACTGTACGCTGGGATGAAACATTTCTGTTAGTTTCCAAGATCAGCTTGTACAAAATATATCTAGTACACATATTGACGTATGGCCTGGAAGCAGCAACACTTACTGGACCAAAAAAGAGTCGTCTTCAGGCAACAGAAATGAAGTTCCTCCATTCTTGCCTACAAGAAACAAAAATAGATAAAATAAGGAATGTGGATATCTGCCAACAGCTTGGATTGGAAAGAAGCTTGCTGGAGACTCTAGAAGTGAAGAGATTACAATGGTATGGTCACATGAAAAGAATGAACCCTCACAGGACTCCTAGAACATACTTTGACCACAATGTTCCTGGGAAGAGACCAAGAGGAAGAACTTGCGATGTTTGGGATAAACAGATATTGAAGAACCTTGAAATTAGGGATGTGAACTGGTGTTGCACATATGAGCAGCATCTGTGGATGGACAGGACAGACTGGAGGAGGCTCATACACAACCGCACTCGGCTTGCTGAAGCGAAGAAATGGTGTTGATGATTCCCTTATTTGTTATAATCTCTACATTTATCCTCATTTCCCACTTACATTACAAAATTCTTCTGACCTCTTACTTCTACATTGTGCAGCAAAACGTTTCTTTTCAATATCCTTAATTCTCAGGACTATTTTTTTTTTACTTATTCTCATCTTCTCTATACAGTCTCTTTTCCAGTAATATCCCATTCCTACCATTTCCAAAATGTTCCGTACCCCATCCACCCAGCATCCTTGGTTCTGATGTTTCATTTTGTGTTGGTATGCTATCTGTAATACTTCGCCACCTTCTCTCAGCTTCAGTCTCAACCAATACTTGATTACCTTTTTAATAATATCCGCTTGCAGACTTACATCGCAGCACATAATTCTCACTCCACAGTTAGCTGTACAACTGGGTAGTCCCATAATTATTTTACCAAATCTACTCATAATTGAATCAAGTGAATCAACCCTCCCTACAACTCGCCAGATTTCCACTCCGTACAACACTCTAGGGGTCCTGGAATTGACCTGGGAAGAGTCTTTTTGACACTGGCAAATGGGAGTGAGATGCGTCGTTACAATCCATCTAGCAACAATAACATAAGGACTCGGCAAGTTTGAGTTCTCTAGCCTCTCTCACTTCAACTCCAAGCACATAACCTAGAAGAGGTGCCCCTGTTAAGCTGAGCAACCCAGTGGAAGGTTTGGGTACCCAATCCCAGCGGGAAACTGGGTCGGCGAGCTGATCAGTGCGAGAGGATCACCAATCCACCATTGAAGCAGGCACGGTGATTAGGCACACCCTTAAAGTCAAATGATGAATGACATCAAGATTAATAAATTCTCCGGAGGTAAAATATTCCCACAATCGGATCTCCGGGTGGGAGCGGCTTTGATGTCTCAGAAACAAAGATCTATTACAAAGAAACCTCAAATATTCAATGTCTGTACCTATAACTGTCGCTCATTGCTAGGTAGTGACAGACTAGAAGAGATTGAAGAAGAACTTGGGAAGATCAACTGGAGTGTTGTTGGTCTAAGTGAAATACGTCAGAAAGTAGAAGACTGTCTCTTCTTAAAATCTGGAAATTTGTTTTATTTCTGTGGCGAGCCAGAAGGAAAACTGAATGGAGTTGGGTTTCTAGTAAACAGGAACATCACTGACAAGATATCGGTACTAGAAGGAGTATCCAGCAGAATAGCTCGACTGGTTCTGAATGTGTCAAAAAGGTACAAAGTGCAGATTGTATAAGTTTATGCTCCCATTCAGATGAAAAAGTTGAGTCCTTTTATGAAAGCCTTGAAAAAATCCGTGAAAACGGAAGAGATTGTCATTTCCAACTGATCATTGGTGATTTTAATGCAAAAGTCGTCACCTATAAACGTGGCGACTCAGTGGTGGGCAACTACGGGACTGATTACAGGAATGACCGAGGGGAGAGACTAGCCCAATTTGCAGAATATACCAACACGCCAATAATGAACACGTTCTTCAAAAAACATCCTAACCGAAAATGGACATGAAGAAGTCCCAACTTTAGTGTTAAAAACAAGATAGACTTTATTCTGTCAAATACGCCTCATACTGTGAAAGACGTTTCGGTTTTAAACAAATTCAATACTGGCAGTGATCACCGACTTGTAAGAGCAACAATTGAAATGAATGTAAGAGATGAAAGAAAAAAACTCTTAAAAAGGAAGAGAAACCTAATCAATCTCAAAAATTTAGAAAACAAAGAAGAATTCCAAAAAGTCATCCAAAGAAAGTTTCAAGTAACAAAGGAAGAAGACCTAGCACAAATGTTAGCTGTAAGTGCACAAGAAGTAGGTGGCTTATGTAAGAAAAACGACCAATCAAATAAATTCAGTGACAAAACCAAAGACCTGCTACAGAGGAGAAGAGAAATGAAAATTCGAACTGATGGGGACACAATAGAATATTCTGAGCTATGTAAGACCTTAAGAAGAGAAATGAAAGCTGATATACAGAAGTTCAATGAAGAAACCTTAAGAACAAGTGTAGAGAACAAGACAAGTTTAAAGGCAGCTAAACGTAAGCTCACAATTGGTTTTTAAAAAAAGATCATAGCAATAGATGGAGACAATGGTCAAATTACTGAAAAGGAGGAGATTTTGAATTTTATCAGAGACTTTTTGTAGCAGTCAGTATAGTAAAACAAAGGAAATTTTGATAGCACCTGACCTAAAAAGTGTAACTTAAGTTCCAGATATACTGCCTTCGGAAAGGCAACACGAAGAAAGGAACTGTTGCCGGTGATAATGATCTTTCTGTTGATATTCTGAAGCTTACAAGTGATAAAACAATAAACCACTTGGCTAAAATCTTCACTTCTTGTTTACACAATGCTTCAATCCCAGCATCATGGAATAAAGCAAAGATAGTATTATTGCATAAAAAAGGAAGTATTCACAATATGTAAAACTATCGCCCTATAAGCCTGCTCTCTGTTTTGTACAAACTTTCTATGAAGATCTTGTTATACAGAATCAGCTCTACCCTTGACTCAGCCCAGCCAGTTGAACAAGCAGGATTCCGCAGCAGCTTTAGCACAATGGACCACATTCTGGCTCTGCGTGAAGTGATTAGCAGAGCAAATGAATACCAGATGCCTCTGTGCATAGCCTTGGTTGATTTTGAAAAGGCATTTAATACAATTAGCCATTCAGCTATCTTACAAGCCTTAGATGAGCAGGGAGTTGAGGTGGATTATATCAGAGTTCTCAACAACATCTACAAAACCTCTTCAGCCTTCGTTAATGTCGGTGAAGCAACTCCAGAATTCCCTATCAGAAGAGGTGTTAAACAAGGTGATCCAATCTTTCCAAAGCTATTCTCAGCTGTTTTGGAGATGGCAATGTCGAAGTTAAATTGGGAAGGAAAGGGTATCAGGATCAATGGCAGAAGGCTTAACAACTTGAGATTTGCTGATGACATTGCATTACTGGCAAACGACAATGACGAACTCCAGACATTAGTTACTGATCTTGCCATGGAATGTGAGTCAGTCGGCTTGAAGATGAACCTCTTTCCAAAACAAAAGTCATGTCCAACAAGTGGGTCACAGCAGGAATTGTGAACATCAACAACATGCCGTTAGAGAAGGTCAATGAATATATCTACCTGGGCCAGTTGATGACTATGAAAGGTGATATAAGACCAGAAATTCTTTGACGCATTAAGCTAGGATGGCAGGCGTATGGAAGAAACTCAACTGTCTTCAGATCAAATATGCCAGTAAATCTGAAGAAAATAGTTTATGATCAGTGCATTCTACCTGTGCTGACTTACGGCTGTGAGACCTGGACACTGAACGAATTTACGAAAGGGAAACTTGGGACAGCACAGAGAGGCATGGAAAGGTCAATGTTGGGTTTTACAAGGAAAGATAAGAAGCAAACAGATGACATCAGATCAGTCACTAGAGTTAATGACATTCTTTTTTTTTTACGTCGCACCGACACAGATAGGTCTTATGGCGATGATAGGACTGGAAAGGGGTAGAAGTGTGAAGGAAGCGGCCGTGGCCTTAATTAAGGTACAGCCCAGCATTTGCCTGGTGTGAAAATGGGAAACCACAGAAAACCATTTTCAGGGCTACCGACAGTGGGGTTCGAACCTACTATCTCCCGAATACTGGATACTGGCCGCACTTAAGCGACTGTAGCTATCGAGCTCGGTAATAACATTCTTGAGAGAATAGCCACTTTAAAATGGCAATGGGCTAGACATATTGCTCGAAGAGAAGATGACAGATGGACGAAGCTAGTGTTAGGATGGAGTCCAAGAGATCATCAAAGGCCTAGAGGAAGACTGCCAGACAGATGGGACAAAGACATCAAGAGAATAGCTGGTGCTACCTGGCAGAGAACTGCTCGAGACTGTTCTACCTGGAGAGTTCTGCTAAAGACCTACCTGAGTTCACGACTTAAAGAGGCCACATCATGTAATGATAGAATTGGCTGATGATGACAACACTCTAGCTTTAACTAATGCATTAAAAACATTTTTATACACTCTGTAATCTGTGTTGGGCATCTTTTTATCCAATATGTTAATGGTTGTCAGTGCACTCATACCCTTTAGTTTAGTTCTTTTTATTTGCTCTGCCCATTTCCCATTTCCACTTAATATCAAACCTAAACATTCTACTTTCTTGACAACTTCTAATCTCGTCTCGCCTATCCACTATTTTTCATTCTTTGACAATTTATATATCTTTTTTTTTTTAGACACCATTACCTTGGTTTTCTGTGCATTCATTTTAAATTAATTTATTTATTTATTTATTTATTCACAAAGCACAAGATACAGCTACACTGAGCAAATTTTACTTGCACTGTCAACAGACTATTTAACAAACAAACTTTCATAATAAAATATTACAAACATAACAAAATACAACAAGATCAGGTACACAGCCTACTAATAACAACTGTCCAAATCTAAAACCATGGGAATGTCCATGCTCATAGCCAAGTCGTCATGGGTCAAGATGGCGGTATAAACCCTTCACATCAACTTATCTTTAGGAGACTATTTACACACCTCCACTCTTTACAGTAATTTAACACTAAATTAATACCACCCTGCATACTATTGGGTGTCAATATGAGCAGAAGGATGTCATCAGCAAAAATGAGACCCAGAACATCCTGGTTCTCAAGACTTGGGTAAACCCCTGCCTCGAAACCTTTTGATTGAAAGATATCATTTATAAACAATAAGAACAGTACAGGTGACAACTCACAACCCTGTTTCAACCCTACTTTAGAGAATATTTCCCCAATTACTACTCCCTCCTTAATTTTAATGGAACACTTGACTTCTGAATATATGTTCTCAACCGCTCTTATCATCTTATGAGACACCCCTATCTTTCTCATCTTAGCTATGACTAACCCTCTGCTCACAGAATCGAATGATTTCTCCAAGTCAATAGCAGTACTGTACAACTTTCCACCTTTCATTTTCACATACTTGTCCATTGTTGTTTTCACTATAAAAATATTATCAGTTGTCCTCATTCCTTCTCTACAGCCTGCCTGAAGTCTCTCCAGAATCGATTCCCCCTCTGCCCATTTCCTAATCTTTTTTTGCCAACACACCTCTGTATATTTTACTTGATGTATCCAACAACGTTATGCCCCTATAATTATTCGAGTTAGATTTCTCTCTTTTCCTTCTTGTAGATTGGGCAGATCATTCCCTCTTGCCAAGATTTGGGGAACTTCCCCCCCTTCAAATATTCTGTTACATAATTTAACAATACTTTCTAGAACATCCTTATTCTTCGCCACCTGTTTCCAAAATTCGTTAGTGATACTCGAAATCGCTCCTGATTTACCTCTCTTGGCTTTCCCTAAGATCTCTCTTACTTCTTCTATCGATATTTCCTTATCTAATGCAGGCACAGTACACCCCAGCCCTACCGATATTCCATTTTCTTCTATTTTCGGTCTCCACCCATTTTCAACCCCTAATAATTTCTTATAGTGTTCCACCCAGATAGCCCGACTTATTTCAGCCTGCTGAGGAAGTTTCTGCATTCTGCAGATCCTCTTAATTGTACTCCATACTTTTCTACTTTCATTCTGTTTTGAATTACTATTCAATTCAACAACTCTCAGCTTCTACCATACGGACTTAGTTGTATACAGTCATCATCATCGGTTTGCCTACGATTTTCTCCCCCTTGCTTTCTATAAGCCTTCAATGCTTTCAGTACTTCATACTTCTTATGCCTGCATTCATCATTGTACCAACCCTTTCCTATTATGTTCTCGCCCTCGTTTACCCTCATCTTCTCCCCTGCCATCTTTACAGAGTTTTCAATTTGTTTTACTGCTGCATTCATTAGGTTATTCTCAATCATCGAGTCTATTCCAACTTCCACTATCTGACCTATTTCTCCCTCATGATAGTTCATAAACTCTTTCTTTAGCTCCTCTCTCCACCTGTATTTAGTTACTAATGTTTCTTTGAATTTTATCGTGTTGCTTGTTAATGCCCTACCCTCTCTATCATTTACTCTGACAATAATTGGTAGGTGATGTGACACTCCCCATTCCTTAACCTTCATGCTTTTAATAATAGGCAACGCATTTCAAGAGCATTGCGCCAAATCTATGATACTACCCCCTGTCTCTGTTATGCATGTCAGGTTCCCTAATTCGTCGCCAAACCACCATCCATTCAAAATATATAGTTCTACTGTACCACACAGCTCTAACAACTTTTCTCCATTTTTATTACAGCCCTTATCCTGACTCACTCTCTTTTGTAAACTTGTTCTGCCTCTTTGTCGTACAACGGCTCCTGATCTGCAACCCATGCATTGAAGTCCTCCATTATTAGAATACCTACATTCTCAAAAATATTTTGAATTCTAATAATTTTTTAATACCAACTCATCAAAGAAATCTTTTTTTTTTTTTTTTTTTGCAAATGGAGAAGCTTCAGGAGGGCTGTAGACAAAACTGATACATAAATCTCACTTACTCTCATCGTACATCTTTATTTCAATCCAAATCATATCCTCCATTTCTGATTCAATACGGTCTATTCTAGGTTGCAAATCCTCCCTAACCATAACCATTATCCCACCCGGGTATCTGCCCCTGCTGGTACGTCTTTCTTTTGCCTTACAGTAAACCATAAACTCTTCTACCTTACTTTTAGGTGGAGTCCAGGTTTCCACACATGGGAGGATATGCAAGCTTCGTAACAACTCTTTAAAAGATTCATTCTGTAACTTACTTCTAACGCCTTCAATATTGATGCACCCTACTGTTATCTCTAGTTATTTCTTCTTCCAATGCCTCTCACTCTGACTGCCCGTCTCGGACCTCGTAATCCTAGTAACACCCAGTTCATCAGAGTTCTCATCTAGCATATTAACACATTACCTATCGAGGCCACCCTTGTTTAAATTACCTTTTCTGTGCCAGAAGTCTTTCAGACTCGCACGTCTGTGTTTCGGTGTTGCGTCTCTCGCGGAGTCAGCACTCGGCTGCCGCTGTAGGTCACCAGGACTGCACTCACTACTGGTTGTCTCTGCATCAGCTTCTTCCTCTCTCTGTCCTCTTCGATTCACTTCCTGGTCACCGCTCAATGCTCTGCTTCTGCTGATCTCAGCTGCATCGTGCGTTCACCTTCCTCACTGGCCATTGTACTCTCTGTGTTGTATATATTCTTTAACTGCTCCACCCCCCATGTTCTAGTACAATTGAGTTCACCTACCACTACTTTGTTGCCCCTTATGTAGGCAGTTAATCCTGCACACCTAGTTTTTCCCAGATGGAACTGGAGCGTTTTCTGGTTTCTAAGGGCTTCTTTCTCCAGCTCCTGTTTGATCCATAATTTTTCACTTTTCAATCGGCTTGTATTATACAGAATCTTCTGCACTAATAGGGTTGATATGAACCTCACTTTCACTGGTCTCTTGCCTTTTGCCTTCCCCATTCTCTGAATCTCGTCTATATCGGCTTCCCTGCAACTGATCTTCCACCTCTCGTTTATCAGCTCCAGCACTTTAGGTATCAGATCATCTTTAGAGTCCTCAGGTAACCCATATATAAAAATATTTTTTCTTCCGGGTTTCTTGCTGGCACTTTTTCTCCTGCCACCTCAGTTCTTTTATCTCTCCTTCCATTCTTCTCACCTTATCCGTCAAACTTGATATTTCTTTATTATTTTGGACCACTAGTTCTGTCACCTTGACTATCTCCTCTTTCATTATTTCTCTTAGTTCACTGGCTTGCTCTCGTAGTAACTCTCTCGTTTGTTCTGCTTGACCCTTAACGATTTCTCTTATCATCTCCATCTCTTCCCATCCAACCGTACTAGCAGGACTAGGTCTGGGGTTTATCTCGACCCCTCCAATGACCAACAGCACTGCCATCACCGATGCAGCCATCAAAATTGAAGTCAAACTCACCTACTGTCCGGCACTGCAATCCATGTTGCGCCTCGTGGGCCTACCTCTACCATGCCAACGACCTATCATCGCCCGGTACAATTCTATTGAGATCCCCATGTCAGCACTCACTCACTTAACAACCTTCCTCTTCGCTTGCATGATTACAACTGAATAAGTTATCATAAGTGCTAATTTTATTATGCAAATTATTTCTGTAGTGAATCACACTGCAGTTTAAGGTTACACGTATCCCTTTTGTAAATGGCAAAAACAGCTGGTGAATGTTAAGTAGAGCAAAGGTCAACATTGAAAGCTTCAAGAAAATATGAAGAATTTTGAAAAAAACAAGAAAACAGAAAAGAAATACAGAAACAAAATTTGGCACAAAAAATTAAGAAGGAAACTGTGACAGATGGAAAAGAAAAAAAAAACAATGAGAGAAGAAATTTGAATAGCTTTTTTTAGCATTTCTTCCTCCTAAACACTCATTAAAATATTTTGATAGCGTGTCATTTAGAAGGCAACGAAGTTTACATACAAGAAGATTTGAAAAAAGTTCAGTTCACAAACTCAATTTTACTGTCACACTATACCACATTCTTAGGAAAGTAATTTACTTTATGTGTGCTTTCTCTGAGTTCAGATAATGAGTATAGGCTAATGTTTATCATAATAAACAAACCTAAACCTCTCTCTTTACTTAATGCATCATAATATCTCTGAAATTAAAATTTGGGAACACACATTTCATGCGCTGATCAAATGTTGGTTCTTGTAATCTCAGTATTATATCATTTATATCAACAGCAGATATGTAATCAATTTGAGGCAACAAAAAAATTTCAAAGTCTTTGTCAAATTCTAGAAAATTGACTGGTACCAAAGAGGAAGAGGGAGACAGTACAATTTGTCCAACAAAATATGGAAAAAAAATGGGAAACCACGGAAAATCATCTTCAGGGCTGCCGACAGTGGGGTTTGAACCCACTATCTCCTGAATGCAAGCTCACAGCTGCGCAGCACTAATTGCACGGCTAACTCGCTCGGTTGGCATTAAAGTGAACCCTTTTAAAATAATTTTAAAAATATAACAATAAAACACGTGTGTCTGAGTACACAGCACCATCAAAGTTTTCCTAACCTTCTCATATAACATTAAAAGTGCCTTTAGAGTCTATTGCCCGCATCTCAATTGTAGTGTATGTCACGCATAAAATTAACCATTAGTCAAACTAGAGAGAGGACAAAACATGTGGTAAAAAAGCTATGTAAAATCAGAACTAGTTTTTAAATATTTTTTATTAAACACTGCAGCAACAATTATACTTGCAGTGAATACGCCACTCTATGTATGCGATGCTTGTAGGATTGCATGACTGATGCTCTTTCAGGCAGTAGGCAACATCAAAAGCAAGCAATAAAAATATTACATCAAAACAATGTGCCTTTGCAATGTCAAAATTTAATATTTCTTAAATGCATTTGTGTATGCCAGAAAGGAACACCAGTATGATAAACTTGAAAAGCTATACTACTCTGCAGATAACTTGGCAGTCAAAGAAATGTGTGCACTACACAGAATTTCTTGAGAGCCAATCATATTAATTTGGTACAGCTGGTACTCGTACTCTCTCATGGCTTACACAACACTTCCACACTGATAACACCTCGCTCTCAATCTAACCAACTCACTCTCTATGAAATGAACCGCTGAGCTATGTGAAGACAAGTATAGTTCACCTCATTATTTATGCAAATCAAAACATTATATGGGGCACTCTGCTGAACTTGTTGATAAGCTTATGCAAAAGGGTCTGACTTATCCAAGTTCTTTCCCAAGTAAACACAGAATTGAAAAGTAATCAGAATTTGGATAAAAGGGATAAAAAAGGGTTAAAGGGAAAAAGGGATAAAAATTTGGTATCCTTGGTTTTAAAATATTTCTTTTAAACTTTGTTTTGATTCTGTGGTAGAAAAGTCAGAGATGATAAAACTAGACTGAACTCCGTTTAGCAGAAATGCAAAATATACAGTTGCCTACAAAGAACCTGAAGATGGCTCCTAGCATTGTTAATTGCAATTCTTCATGCTACGAGAACTAACGCATACGTAGGCTACTTTTTACTCGTACCAACACAGACCATCACAAGTCTCTAATAAAATTTATAATATTTTGAGTGAGCATCTTGTAAATGACTAGCTGGAAAGAAGAAAGAATGGAAAGGAACATCCCAAAGACTTGAAAAAGGCCAACAGTACTTGGCAAAATGTCTACAGATATCAGTGATGTATTAAACAAAAAAATAAGCTAGATTTATGTTAGAATGCATTGGCATAATTGTTTCAAAATCCTTATTGGTGACTGGCCAATGGTGTAGCAATGTTGAAATACAGGATCCTGTGATATCCCCACAGATAAGCAACAGATGGCACGATCAGCCCTTCATAGGGTAGCCACATGAGGTCAGAGGAGCAGCGGAAAGGAACTGGCAACCGTACCCCTGGTAAATTCAGACTCAGGATGTCCTGGCTCTTGGCCTAGCTGAAGGCACTGACTACGTCACCAATGTCTAAATTTGGAAAAGGAACTTTTTTTTTTTAATTGGTACCCTATACTGATAACACAGGCCCAACAGGAAAACTGACGGAAGAACCTCCTTTTTGCGGTTCTCAGCGGTCGTGGAGGCAGATGAGGTCATGCCAGAGGGACTGGCTGTGAAGGCACAACTCAATGATATTTCGAGTCTGTGGCAGTCCATTACAGTCATGGTATTAGAACTGCACATCGCATTTCATTTCTGCCGCAGGATATAGTTCTGAGATCATAGTATGTGTCACTTCCTTGCAAGCTGTGATTCACCTTAAACAAAATCCCACTTGGGGCACTTTTTCCTGCTATCACGCCCTTCAACTCAAGTCAAACAGCGATGGGATAAGGATGGTGGAGGTAGGTTTTCGGGACCGGAAGCCTCTCGTTCGGACCTACACGTTGGCAGCAGATGTGTGATCTTGATTAATTAGTTTCACTTTCCGTATTGATAGTTAACATGTAATATAGATAAGAAAAGGTTCCACATTATCAATACCAATTTTATTTATATAAGATTAACTTACAGGACTGGTTTCGACTTTTTTGAACAGTCATATCAGCTGTACATTGGTACCTTTACATAAGTCAAATATTGGTTGAATTGCCTTTCCAAATGGAGAAGTTGTGGGGAAGCACTATGTCAAGTATTCAAATTGACATTGTTTAATAGTAAAAATTGGTTATATGGTACATTCTAGATGGTCGAAAGCGAGTTTATTTTTTTGGCCTAAAATTCGTGTAAATTGGCTAATTTTAAAAAAGTACAGGTATATTACACTCTATAATGCATGACATGTTAAAATCACATATTAAAATATACAGTGTGCGTTAAAATCCTTTATAACAGCTCAGATCACTTCATTGGAACGGATTTATACGTCTTGTGTATGTCTATATTCTGATGATGATGCTTGTTGTTTTAAGGGGCCTAACTGTCTAAATTCTTGTTTGAGTCCAATGCAGATGAAGAATGTCAGTGTTTGCGATCATTGACAGTGCTCTCATAGGGGTTCTATTATATATTAAGATATATCCACTTGTACATTTGATAGGTTTATCATATTGTTGATAGCAATTCTAGTATATGGACGGAGGTAGATATGTGCAGCTGTGTTTGATACATTGACTTTAAGTATTGAATGTAGTCTCCATTGTTCGTGAATATTTCAGATGCAGGATGGTGGCTCTTTTCTGGTCTATAATGTTTTGCTGGTGTGTGTCTGTTAGAGACAAAAGTAGTGTGAGAAAGTTATAATCAGAGAGAGAGAGAGAGAGAGTGAGAGTGTGTGTGTGTTTTTTTTAACGTGGTAAGTACTTATTGTTGCTGTCGTGGTTGGGATGCGTTGAGTTTGGCTGCCTGTCGTGTACTGTATCGCGCTTTCTTTGGGCTTGTGTCCGCTGCTGTAAGGGGGGTGGAGGGGTGGGTGAGGAGAGTTACTGTCGTAGGGGTAGGGGTGGAGTTGGGAGTGTCGGTCATCTGCACTGTGGCGTGTGCTGAACTCTGTTTGTTGATTATTTTGAAGTAGTGGTTTTTTAAAGCGGGGATGATTTTATTAAATATGGTGTTGCTTTTTTCTGTAATTTCGTTTATGTTGTAATTAGGATTGAAATATTGATCTAGTAGTATGTACAATTCTTCTGTTATATTGAGCATGGGGCCTTTAGGGTTTATATTTAATATTTTCATATCATTTGCAATGTTTGTCACGCTGTGCTTGTATTCATCAATGTGCTGGCCTATTGCAGAAAAATGATTACGTTCTATGGCATTTATGTGTTCATTATATCGGATTGCGAAGTTCCTACCGGTACGTCCTATATAGCTAATCTCACAGTTGTTGCATCTGATTCGGTATAGGCCTACTCCTGATTGATGGTACTTATTGTTACTGTTGATTGTCTTGGTGTTGTGTAAGATGTTAGTGCTATTATGCCTGGTTTTGAAGGCCATTTTTAAGTTACGTTTTTTAAAAGTATTGGTAAATGGATATGTGTGTGTGTATTATTGAAAGTAAATAATACATAGTAATTTTTAGGTTTATCTATTTTGGTCAATCCGGTTTTTGGTTGAGATTTGATTTTTTGGATTATCGTGTTGATCATTTCTTTCTTGTAACCATTATTTGTAGCTATTTCGTGGATTAATTGTATCTCTTTTTTTAAGTCAGTTTCTGATAATGGTATATTGAAAGCCCTGTAGATCATGCTATAATAAGCTGCTTTTTTGAGAGTATTGGGATGGATGGAGTCTATTTTGATGGTATTCGATGTGTGTGTGGGTTTTTGGTATATTTTGAAAGACAAGTGGTTTTCGTGCCTGGTTATTGTTAAATCAAGATAATTTAAAGTATGATTGTTTTCAGTTTCTTTTGTAAATTTTATGCAGGGGTCTATTGTGTTAAGTCTTTCCAGTATGGTATTTTCGTTAGTGAACCTATTGTCAATGATGACGAAGATGTCGTCGACAAATCTACACCAAAAAAATATATTGTCTATTTTGCTAATGGATGTGTGTTCTAAATAATCTATGTAAATGTCAGCGAATATGCCGGAAGTAGGAGACCCCTTTGGTAGGCCTTGTTGTTGGTAGATTGTGTCGTAAAATCTGAAATAATTGTTATTAGTGGCGAATTCAAGTAATTTTATAAATTCTTCGATCTCTAGATTGCTCAAGTTACTATGGTTTTTTTTAGATTAGATTGAATTATTTCTATAGTTTTCTTGGTGGGAATGTTGGGATACATATTAGTTATATCAAATGAAGTGATGGTGTGGTATTGCTCTATTTTCAGTTCTTTGGTTTTATTGCAAAAATCTATTGAATTTCGTATAGTTTTGTTTGCTTGGAAAGAGTAAAGCTTCTTAAGGAATTTTTGGACAAATTGTGAGAGTTTGTATGTTGGACTTGCTCTGTAATTTATAATAGGTCTCATTGGTATTTTGTCTTTGTGTATTTTTGGATAGGCTTTTGCAGTTGGTAGTTGGGGGTTCATTACTGTGAGGTTCGCAGATTCTGTTTCAGTAAATAAAAAATGTGTGTTCTTAAGTAAGGTTTTAAGATTCCTTTGTATATTATTTGTTGGATCTTTACGTATAACTCAAAAGTGTTGTCTTTAAAACATTCTTTAGTTTTTGATATATATTCGTCTTGATGATAACTGTGGTGTTGCCTTTGTTGGCTTTCGTTACGAGAAGATTATTCTGTGTAATTTAATTTTTAAGTCTGTTAATTTGTACTTTATTTGCAAAATTACTGTTTGGATTATTGTTACTGGTTTTGTTAATGTACTGTGGTAGTTTTTTTTATGATATCATGTCTAACTTCTTTGCGTAAATCGTACAGAATCTTTGGTATGGCATGTTCAGTTTCTGTGACGGCAGTTGTGATGTTCTGGAAGGCTGACATGTTGCCCCAATTATGTTTGGGTCTCTTGCTCAATATGATATTTTCCGTTTCACTGAATGTGATTTTAGTGAGATTCTTCACTGGTGAATAAAATCTGTGTTCAATGATTTGGTTGAGGTGAGTTGGAGGATTCGTGTTCGTGGTTGAGATTGTTAGTTTTATTTTGTATGACTGTTGTAGGGCTTCAAGTTTCTTGTTCAGAGTGTTTTGTTTTTTGATTGCTAGGTCTTCTATTTTTTCTTTAGTGATGTTTTGGAAATGATCGCAATAGTTGTATGGAAGCTCTTGGGAAGCCTTCAGATGCAGTTGGTATAATTCGTTGTTAAGGTGTTGCTTTTTACGATAGAAGAATTTTATTTTTGCTCTTAGCCAAATTTTGTTGATCCTCTTTTGTGTATTATGTGTCTGGATGGTAGACCTATGTTTGTTATTGTATTTACTGAGAAATTTGGGTGTTAAATCATTTGAAGGGCATTCTTTCAGAAATGCAATGTTTTTAGTTGCATTCATTAATTTCATCTTTACACGTAAAAAGAAGGCTTATCAGAAATGGCTCCAAACAAGGGCTGAGGCAGACAGGGATTTGTATGTAGATGAAAGAAACAGAGCGAAACAAAAGGTGTTGAATCCAAAAAGAAGTCATGGGAAGATTTTGGTAATAACCTGGAAAGGCTAGGTCAAGCAGCAGGGAAACCTTTCTGGACAGTAATAAAGAATCTTAGGAAGGGAGGGAAAAAGGAAATGAACAGTGTTTTGAGTAATTCAGGTGAACTCATAATAGATCCCAGGGAATCAATGGAGAGGTGGAGGGAATATTTTGAACATCTTCTCAATGTAAAAGGAAATCATCATGGTGGTGTTGCAAACAGCCAAGCTCATGGGGAGGAGGAAAATGATGTTGATGAAATTATGCTTGAGGAAGTGGAAAGGATAGTAAATAAACTCCATTGTCATAAGGCAGCAGGAATAGATGAAATTAGACCTGAAATGGTGAAGTATAGTGGGAAGGCAGGGATGAAATGGCTTCATAGAGTAGTAAAATTAGCGTGGAGTGTTGGTAAGGTACCTTCAGATTGGACAAAAGCAGTAATTGCACCTATCTATAAGCAAGGGAACAGGAAGGATTGCAACAACTATCAAGGTATCTCATTGATTAGTATACCAGGCAAAGTATTCACTGGCATCTTGGAAGGGAGGGTGCGATCAGTCGTTGAGAGGAAGTTGGATGAAAACCAGTGTGGTTTCAGACCACAGACAGGCTGTCAGGATCAGATTTTCAGTATGCGCGAGGTAATTGAAAAATGCTATGAGAGGAATAGGACGTTGTGTTTATGTTTCGTAGATCTAGAGAAAGCATATGACAGGGTACCGAGGGAAAAGATGTTCGCCATACTGGGGGACTATGGAATTAAAGGTAGATTATTAAAATCAATAAAAGGCATTTATGTTGACAATTGGGCTTCAGTGAGAATTGATGGTAGAATGAGTTCTTGGTTCAGGGTACTTACAGGAGTTAGACAAAGCTGTAATCTTTCACCTTTGCTGTTCGTAGTTTACATGGATCATCTGCTGAAAGGTATAAAATCGCAGGGAGGGATTCAGTTAGGTGGAAATGTAGTAAGCAGTTTGGCCTATGCTGACGACTTGGTCTTAATGGCAGACTGTGCCGAAAGCCTGCAATCTAATATCTTGGAACTTGAAAATAGGTGCAATGAGTATGGTATGAAAATTAGCCTCTCGAAGACTAAATTGATGTCAGTAGGTAAGAAATTCAACAGAATTGAATGTCAGATTGGCGATACAAAGCTAGAACAGATCGATAATTTCAAGTATTTAGGTTGTGTGTTCTCCCAGGATGGTAATATTGTAAGTGAGATTGAATCAAGGTGTAGTAAAGCTAATGCAGTGAGCTCGCAGTTGCGATGAGCAGTATTCTGTAAGAAGGAAGTCAGCTCCCAGACGAAACTATCTTTACATCGGTCTGTTTTCAGACCTACTTTGCTTTACGGGAGCGAAAGCTGGGTGGACTCAGGATATCTTATTCATAAGTTAGAAGTAACAGACATGAAAGTAGCAAGAATGATTGTTGGTACAAGCAGGTGGGAACAATGGCAGGAGGGTACTTGGAATGAGGCGATAAAGGCTAATTTAGGAATGAACTCGATGGATGAAGCTGTACGCATAAACCGGCTTCGGTGGTGGGGTCATGTGAGGCAAATGGAGGAGGATAGGTTACCTACGAGAATAATGGACTCTGTTATGGAGGGTAAGAGAAGTAGAGGGAGACGAAGACGACGATGGTTAGACTCTGTTTCTAACGATTTAAAGATAAGAGGTATAGAACTAAATGAAGCCACAACACTAGTTGCAAATCGAGGATTGTGGCGACGTTTAGTAAATTCTCAGAGGCTTGCAGACTGAACGCTGAAAGGCATAACAGTCTATAATGATAATGTATGTATGTATGTATGTTCCGGTATTTGTATGCGTTTCGTTTTGCCTGGTTGGCCATTATATCTTGATTAATTAGTTTCATTTTCAGTATTGATGGTTAACATGTAATATAGATAAGGTTCCACCTTATCAATACCAATTTCATTTATATAAGATTAACTTACAGGACCGGTTTCAACTTTTTGAACAGTCATCATCAGCTGTACATTGGTACCTTTACATAAGTCAAATATTGGTTGAATTGCCTTTCCAAATGGAGAAGTTGTGTGGAAGCACTATGTCAAGTATTCAAATTGGCCATGTTTAAGAGTAAAAATTGGTTATATGGTACATTCTAGATGGTTGAAAGCGAGTTGGTTTTTTAGGCCTAAAATTCGTGTAAATGAGCTAATTTTTAAAAAGTACAGGTATATTACACACTAAAATGCAAGACACTAAAATGCATGACACATGTTGTGATGTTAAAATATGTCATGTGGACACTAAAATGCATGACACATGTTATGATGTTAAAATGTTCATGTGTCATGCATTTTAGAGTGTGTAATATACCTGTACTTTTTAAAAATTAGCTAATTTACACGAATTTTAGGCCTAAAAAACAAACTTGCTTTCAACCAATATTATACTTATGTAAAGGTACCAATGTACAGCAGATGATGACTGTTCAAAAAGTCGAAACCAGTCCTATAAGTTAATCTTATATAAATAAAATTGGTATTGAAAAGGTGGAACCTTTTCTTATCTATATTACATGTTAACTATCAATACGGAAAATGAAACTAATTAATCAAGATATAACGGCCAACCAGGCAAAACGAAACGCATACAAACACCGGCACATAAAGATCAAAACAATGAATGCAACTAAAAACATTGCACTTCTGAAAGAATGCCTTTCAAATGATTTAACACCCAAATTTCTCAGTAAATACAATAACAAACATAGATCTACCAACCAGACATGTAATACACAAAAGAGGATCAACAAAATTTGGCTAAGAGAAGAAATAAAATTATACCAACTGCATCTGAAGGCTTCCCAAGAGCTTCCATACAACTATTGCGATCATTTCCAAAACATCACTAAAGAAAAAATAGAAGACCTAGCAATCAAAAAAAAAAACCACTCTAAACAAGAAACTAGAAGTCCTACAACAGTCATACAAAATGAAACCAACAATCTCAACCACGAACACGAATCCTCCAACTCACCTCAACAAAATCATTGAACACAGATTTCATTCACCAGTGAAGAATCTCACTAAAATCACATTCAATGAAACAGAAAATGACATACTGAGCAAGGGACCCAAACATAATTGGGGCAACATGTCAGCCTTCCAGAACATCACAACTGCCGTCACAGAAACTGAACATGCCATACCAAAGATTCTGTACGATTTACGCAAAGAAGTTAGACATGATATCATAAAAAAAACTACCACAGTACATTAACAAAACCAGTAACAATAATCCAAACAGTAATTTTGCAAATAAAGTACAAATTAACAGACTTAAAAATTAAATTACACAGAATAATCTTCTCGTAACGAAAGCCAACAAAGGCAACACCACAGTTATCATCAAGACGAATATATATCAAAAACTAAAGAATGTTTTAAAGACAACACTTTTGAGTTATACGTAAAGATCCAACAAATAATATACAAAGGAATCTTAAAACCTTACTTAAGAACACACATTTTTTATTTACTGAAACAGAATCTGCGAACCTCACAGTAATGAACCCCCAACTACCAACTGCAAAAGCCTATCCAAAAATACACAAAGACAAAATACCAATGAGACCTATTATAAATTACAGAGCAAGTCCAACATACAAACTCTCACAATTTGTCCAAAAATTCCTTAAGAAGCTTTACTCTTTCCAAGCAAACAAAACTATACGAAATTCAATAGATTTTTGCAATAAAACCAAAGAACTGAAAATAGAGCAATACCACACCATCACTTCATTTGATATAACTAATATGAATCCCAACATTCCCACCAAGAAAACTATAGAAATAATTCAATCTAATCTAAAAAAAACCATAGTAACTTGAACAATCTAGAGATCGAAGAATTTATAAAATTACTTGAATTCGCCACTAATAACAATTATTTCAGATTTTACGACACAATCTACCAACAACAAGGCCTACCAAAGGGGTCTACTGCTTCCGGCATACTCGCTGACATTTACATAGATTATTTAAAACACACATCCATTAGCAAAATAGACAATATATTTTTTTGGTGTAGATTTGTCGACGACATCTTCGCATTATTGACAATAGGTTCACTAACGAAAATACCATACTGGAAAGACTTAACACAATAGACCCCTGCATAAAATTCACAAAAGAAACTGAAAACAATCATACTTTAAATTATCTTGATTTAACAATAACCAGGCACGAAAACCACTTGTCTTTCAAAATATACTGAAAACCCACACACACACATCGAATACCATCAAAATAGACTCCATCCATCCCAATACTCACAAAAAAAAGCAGCTTATTATAGCATGATCTACAGGGCTTTCAATATACCATTATCAGAAACTGACTTAAAAGAAGAGAGACAATTAATCCACGAAATAGCTACAAATAATGGTTACAAGAAAGAAATTATCAACACGATAATTCAAAAAATCAAATCTCAACCAAAAACTAGATTGACCAAAATACGAGTAGATAAACCTAAAAAGGACTATGTATTATTTTCTTTCAATAATACGCACACATATCCATTTACCAATACTTTTAAAAAACATAACTTAAAAATAGCCTTTTTTTTTTTTTGCTAGGGGCCTTACGTCGCACCGACACAGATAGGTCTTATGGCGACGATGGGATAGGAAAGGCCTAGGAGTTGGAAGGAAGCGGCCGTGGCCTTAATTAAGGTACAGCCCCAGCATTTGCCTGGTGTGAAAATGGGAAACCATGGAAAACCATCGTCAGGGCTGCCGATAGTGGGATTTGAACCTACTATCTCCCGGATGCAAGCTCAGAAAATAGCCTTCAAGACCACGCATAATAGCACGAACATCTTACACAACACCAAGACAATCAACAGTAACAATAAGTACCATCAATCAGGAGTAGGCCTATACCGAATCAGATGCAACAACTGTGAGATTAGCTATATAGGACGTACCGGTAGGAACTTCGCAATCCGATATAATGAACACATAAATGCCATAGAACGTAATCATTTTTCTGCAATAGGCCAGCACATTGATGAATACAAGCACAGCTTGACAAACATTGCAAATGATATGAAAATATTAAATATAAACCCTAAAGGCCCCTTGCTCAATATAACAGAAGAATTGTACATACTACTAGATCAATACTTCAATCCTAATTACAACATAAACGAAATTACAGAAAAAAGCAACACCATATTTAATAAAATCATCCCCGCTTTAAAAAACCACTACTTCAAAATAATCAACAAACAGAGTTCAGCACACGCCACAGTGCAGATGACCGACACTCCCAACTCCACCCCTACCCCTACGACAGTAACTCTCCTCACCCACCCCTCCACCCCCCTTACAGCAGCGGACACAAGCCCAAAGAAAGCGCGATACAGTACACGACAGGCAGCCAAACTCAACGCATCCCAACCACGACAGCAACAATAAGTACTTACCATATTAACACACACACAAGCAGGCATTTTTTCAGATTATAACTTTCTCACATTACTTTTGTCTCTTACAGACACACACCAGCAAAATATTATAGACCAGAAAGGAGCCACCAACCTGCATCTGAAATATTCACGAACAACGGAGACTACATTCAATACTTAAAGTCAATGTATCAAACACAGCTGCACATATCTACCTCCGTCCATATACTAGAATTGCTATCAACAATATGATAAACCTATCAAATATACAAGTGGATATATCTTAATATATAATAGAACCCCTACGAGAGCACTGCCCATGAACGCAAGCACTTACATTCTTCCTCTACATTGGACTCAAGCAAGAATATAGACATACGCAAGACGTATAAATCCATTCCAATGAAGTGATCTGAGCCATTATAAAGGATTTTAACACACACTGTATATTTTAATATGTGATTTTAACATGTGTCATACATTTTAGAGTGTGTAATATACCTGTATTTTTTAAAAATTATCAAATTTACATGAATTTTAGGCCTAAAAAAACAAACTCGCTTTCAATCATCTAGAATGTACCATATAACCAATTTTTACTCTTAAACATGGCCAATTTGAATACATGACATAGTGCTTCCCCACAAATTCTCCACTTGGAAAGGCAATTCAACCAATATTTGACTTATGTAAAGGTACCAATGTACAGCTGATGATGACTGTTCAAAAGGCGATACCGGTCCTGTTATTTATTTATTTTATTTTACATATTTTACGCCCACATTGGAGCACTGAAATCAATACATTTGAGTTAATTTCTTCTTCTTCTTCTCCCAGAACTTTTTCATCCTCTCCGACCTGGAAGCCCTTTGTGTGTCCGATATAGTATATTGTTTCCGTTCAACTGCTTTTAGTTTGAGACTTATGCTTTTGTTCTTCAAAATCCTCTTCTCTTTTCTGTCTTTGATTTGTTGCCGAGTTATACCCAATTCTTCCAAATCGTCCTGAACTTCTTTGAACCAATTATTATTGATTTTATTCTTCAAAAAGTAATCGAATAGTTGTTTCAATATCCTGGTGTCTGCTAATCTTGATATGTGACAGAAAAAGGAAATTCTTCTTTTACGCATTGTAGATATTATTGATTCACATTCACGATAGACAATGTTGTTAGGCAACAATCTCCACTGTCCATCAACTTGGTGTTTTTTATTAATAATTGTTCTAAGAATTCTTCTCTCAGTTTTCTGTAATTTGTCTGTTGTAGATTTTACATTTAATTTGAATAAAGTTTCACTAGCATAGGTTGCCTCTGGTTTAACTATGGAATTATAGTGTTTCAGCTTAGCGCTTATCGAAAGAGATTTTTTTTTATAGGTTGGCCAGGTAAGTCTTTGTGCTTGTTTAAATTTAGTTGTTCTGTGTTCTATTGCTTCTTTTTCATTTGTGTTCCATGTTATTATTTCCCCAAGATATTTGAATTTCTGAACAATTTTAATCTCTTTATTACTGTTCAGCTGAATAACTGGTAAATCAACTTTAAAAGTTGGCATCATTTCTGTTTTTTCAAATGAAATTTGTAATCCCATTTTTTTAGCTATAATTTCTAGTTGTTCAATTTGAAATTTAGCCTCTTCTATTGTATTTGCAAGTAATGCTAAATCGTCCGCAAAAGCAAGGCAGTTGAGTTTAATATTTCTACCGATCTTGATAGTTGGTTGGCATTTCTTGTTCCATTCACGCATAACCTTCTCCAATGCACAATTAAATAACAATGGTGAAAGTCCGTCTCCTTGTCGAAGTCCAGTTCTTATAGTGAATGATTCTGATAATTCACCTCTAAATTTAACTTTTGCCTTCGTATTTTTAAAAGTCATATTAATGAGGTTAACAAGTTTTTGATGTAAGCCAAATTCTTTAAGGCTTTTTAATAATGAGTCACGATGAATACTGTCGTATGCTTTTTTAAAATCTACAAACGTGATGACCAGACCCTTACTTCGAACTCTTTGGTGCTTCACTATCCATTTTAAACTAATGATTTGATCTGGACAGCTTCTACCTGGTCGAAATCCTCCCTGATATTCTCCAAGTTCTTGGTCGAGTTGTTCTTGGATTCTTGTGTATATAATCTTGGATAAAATCTTGTATGTAATATCAAGTAAGGATATCCCCCGATAATTATTTGGATCGGAGCGATCACCTTTCTTGTGCAGCGGGTGGATTATCGCTGTATTCCATTCCTCAGGAAGCTTCTCCGTGTTCCAAATATCAATGATGTATTTATGTAGGTTTTGAATAGTCTGATCATTAGCATTCTTCCATATTTCTGCTACTATTTGATTCTCTCCTGCTGCTTTGTAGTTTTTAAGTGCATTAATTGCCGTTTTCACTTCATTGTAAACTGGTGGTATAATCTTTTGTAATGGAGTTTTATTTTTTGGGTTAGGATCAAATTCTAAATGTTCCACAGGATCCTCACAATTAAGTAACTCTTTAAAGTATTCTGCAAGAATGTTAGCATTATCCTGATTATTGTGTGCCATTTTACCATTTTTATTTCTTAACATAAGTGTGGGAGGGGTAAATTTAGATTGATATTGCTTGAATGTTTTGTAATAGTCTCTTGTTTTATGCTGATTGAATGTTTCTTCTATAGTGCTAAGCATTTCCTTTTGATAATTCCTTTTAATTGTCCTAATTTCTTTAGCTGTTTGTCTTCTGGCATTAATTAGTTCTTCTCGAGATTTTTCCGTTTTCCTCTGTTGATCATTTATCCATGCCTTGTGTCTTGCTTGAATTGCTTTGTCACATTCCTCGTTCCACCACGCATGTTTCTTTCTCCTTTTGATTGGGGCAATTTCTTCAGCTATGGTTTTAAGTTTGTTGATCATTGTCTCTAATTTGTCATTTAAAGGTGTTTTGGATCTCTCTAAATATATTTTATTATTTATTAAGTAACTGGGATCATAATTTCTCCTTGCTTTGAGATGATTATGTTTGTGTTTCCTTTTTGGTGTTAACTTGATTTTTATTTTTGAGATATAATGATCCGAGTCAATGTCTACCCCACGGAGGACTCTGACATTATAAATTTCTTTATGATAATCTTTATCCATGGCAACATGATCAATCTGAAACTCTCCCAATTTTACGTTAGGGCATTTCCATCTCATAAGTTTATGTGGTCGCCTCATGAATCTGGTGGTTTCCAAAACGAGTCTATGATCTGCACAAAGTTCAATTAATCTTTGGCCATTTTTGTTCGTTAATTTATGAGCTGGCCATTTTCCTACAACTGTGCGATACTTCTTTTCTCTGCCTATTTTAGCATTGAAATCTCCAAGTAAGATTTTTATATGCTCATCAGGGATCTTCGCTAATATGTAATCAAGTTCCTCCCAAAAGTTTTCAACTCCTTCTCTATCTTTATTGTTTTTGTCATTTGTTGGTGCATGGACATTTATTAAAGTATAAGTTTTATTCCCTACTTTAATTGTTAGAAGTGCCATCCTCGAAGATTTTGAAGAAAATTCTTCAATTGAGTCTATTATGCTACTATGAACAAGAAAACCTACACCAAATTGAGGGACATTCTTCATTACTCTTTCTCCTGGAGGTCCTTTGTAGAGACGATAACCTCCTGATTCAATTGGGTCCTGGTCTGTGTTCCTAAGTTCTTGTAAAGCCATTATTAAAATCCTATGTTGGTCCATCACATCAGTTAAATGTTTCAACTTGCCCACCTTACTTAGTGAATTAATGTTTAATGTTGCAAAGTATGAAAATTTTCCTGATTTGTTGAACTTAAGTCTCTTCTTACATTGTTGGGTTAGTCCACTGTCTGTCAGCTGTCTGTCGATTGTCTGTTGGGCTTCCAGGCGCTCCGATTCGCCTAGGTCTTCTACTTGACACCCCACCGATTCCGAGTGGTGTCTTTGTGCAGATCCTTGTTGTTGTTTGTCCACACCGGTGGATTTATTCATTAGAAGACTCATCATCATTGATTGTCTGATCTTTCGATCGAAACATTTCTGACCAAGGTCAGGCTTTACAATTCCAGATGTGATCTGGAAAGGTGATTAATGAAGTATGAATTGGTGATGAATGAAGTGCTACAAGTTCATCCTAGTTGTTCAGGACTGGGAGTAGGCATTTCCTCCATACTCCGCATATGTTATGGTTTTCCCGCCAATACTCGGGTAGCTGATTGCAGTGGTTTCCCACTGGGCGATGGGGTCGCCACATCCCTACGCCAAATACCGGTCCTGTATTACATACTATCCATTTCGTATCGATATTGTACTCAAGTTAACTAATGAAAAAAGGTTCCACCTGATCGATACTTTCCTTTTTTATTATTTAGCCATCGGCTAAATTTTTGTCATTAAAACTTACAGTACATGTTTTGATTGCTTAGCAATCATCATCAGCTGTTTCACATAATGCTTAGGTAAAAATAGCATAAAACAATTCCATAATTAAGATTAAAAATTATGTTACTTAGGAACAATTAGGTTGTGGGGGAAGGACAGTTGTTAGTTAAAGATTAAAAACTTATAATAATTAAAAAACTATTTTTTGAATTAAAAAGTCTTTGGTTTCATTCTATGTCACCGCACTGGTTATTTATTAAATTCGACGGTTTTTACCATGATGCTCTTGCAAACTTGTCTTTGTTATATAATGTTCCTTCTTTTGCTAGACCTTTCTTGTTTGTATCTCGTTACTGTCCGGTGGAGAAGATTATGTTTATTGTTGGTTGAATTATTCAGGTTTCGTTAAGTTGGATAGTTTGAAGTACGACCTGTAACCGGCAGAAAAAATGCGTCTGTTAATTAAAATTACCTGGGGATGTGTTGTTTGCATTTTAAATAAATTGAAACTGTAAAAATTTTTTAAACTTACCCCTATCCAATTGTTCGGTTATACAAATTCTATTCGGAAATTATTAAGTTGGGATGTTTGGTGTACGACCTGTAACTGGCAGAAAGGATGCGTTTGTTAATTGAGAATACCTGGGGGTGTGTTGTATAAAGGAATTGTTTGTACTGTAAAAACTTTTTAACTTACCCCTGTCCAATTTGTTCTTGTTCCAATGTTTACAAGTTTGTATCTGTCTCTGCCGTCCTCGACCTTGTGTAGTAGCTGTGTGACGAGGACGTTATGCTAGCTTGTTTTGGAGGGGGAAGCGGAAGTGAAGGCGTGTCGTCATTTGTTGTTAAGTGCAGGGGGGTGGCTTTTATTTGTAACGTAGCTGCTTTGTGATTGCTTCCTACCTTTATTGGGTGTATTTGATTGCCTCCTAATAATTCCATGTATCTCAATACATGTTCAAACAAGGGATTTCTTTGTTCGTTCATTTCACTAAAATTTTTATCCTTATTAAGCAACTTATCAAGAAATATATGTATACTTTCCAAACTATTCTTTAGCGTTCCTTTATTTAGCCACCTGTGTTTTTCTCTATTAACGTATTCTTGGTATCTTATCGCGAAATTGCGTCCGGATTGCCCGATGGAAATTCAGTAACACAGAAAATGGTGAACCGAACTTGGATAAAAAGTGAGATAAAATTCTTGTACAAAAAGAAACAATTTCTCAACCGAGAATTATATACAACTCATCTTAAAGTTGCAGCAACTCTTTTACCGTTACAATGGGATTCCTTCCTTAGACACAGTAGGGATAAAGTAGATAACTTAATGGAAATTCAGTAACACAGAAAATGGTGAACCAAACTTGGATAAAAAGGGAGATAAAATTCTTGTACAAAAAGAAACAATTTCTCAACCGAGAATTATATACAACTCATCTTAAAGCTGCAGCAACTCTTTTACCGTTCCAATGGGATTCCTTCCTTAGACACAGTAGGAATAAAGTAGATAACTTAATGGAAATTCAGTAACACAGGAAATGGTGAACCAAACTTGGATTAAAAGGGAGATAAAATTCTTGTACAAAAAGAAACAATTTCTCAACCGAGAATTATATAGGGGCCTACAACTCATCTTATAGCTGCAGCAACTCTTTTACTGTTACAATGGGATTCCTTCCTTAGACACAGTAGGGATAAAGTAGATAACTTAATGGAAAAGAAACACGTTACAATAAATAAGAAATTAGATGATCTGAAAGAGGATAAACCAAGAAAGGAGAATAGATTACAGTTTAAACCAACACTTGAACATAACAGACACCCCCCCAGTCGAAAACCTTTCAAAGACAGTTTTCACAGATCAAGAATTGCAAATATTAGGTAAGGGCCTGAATTATAACTGGTACACTCTAAATAAAAATAAGGAATTAACCCTCACCTTGGCCGAAACCGAAGCAGCAATACAAACCCTTCCAGTCGAGGTACAGAATGACATGAGACATGAAGCAAAGAAAAAAAATCCTTTCCCTTATAAATGGGTTAAAGAAAAACCAAGAAAATACCAGAAGGAACTACAACGCAATATCAAACAAAGCGATGTAGTCGTACATAAAGCAGATAAAGGAGACACTATAGTTATTTTAAATAAAACTGATTATATAGGAAAAACAGAAACTTTCTTCAATAAGAATAAGTTTAAGGTCATAAGTAAAGATCCCATCACGCGAATTCAAAGAAACTTGAAAGGAATTCTTAAACAAAGTACCTGCCTCCTAAACGAGCAAGAAGTACAAAGGATGATAAATATGAACCCAGGACTGCCTACAGCGAGAACCATGCCTAAGTTGCATAAAAAAGATATACCCATTAGGCCAGTAATAAATTTCCGTAAGAGTCCCACGTATAAAACTTCTCAATATATTCACAAATTTTTAACACAAAATTGTTTTCTATTCTAATACAACCATAAGAAATTCTAGTGACTTTACCAAATCATTAAGGAATTTAAACTTAAACCCTCTCAAATCATATGTTCATTTGATATAAAGGACATGTATACTAATATCCCTATAGAGAAAACGATTAAAATCATAAAAACTAATTTACTAGAAAACAAACGTATAAGTATACCCGAAATAGAAGAGTTTATGACAATAATGAAATTTGTACTTAACCAGAACTATTTCTTATTCAATAACAAAATATATCAACAAGAAGGCCTCCCAATGGGGGCTCCAGCCTCTGGCATATTAGCTAATATGTATTTGGACCATCTGGAACATGCTCGCATTGTAAACCACGTTAAAGGGCTAGACTTGTGGGTACACTATGTAGATGATACATGTACGTACGTTCAGTCTTCAGCCCTAAGGCTGGTTGGACCCTCAACAGCTCTGCCATCAGCTGTCATAGATGGCCTAGGCATCACTGAAGAGGCGTACTACGGAAATGAGGAGTGAGGTAGTTTCTCATTGCTTTCCTCACTGAGCCAGAAGTCGCTATTACATATCAGTCTGCCAAGCCCACTGAAATGCATGCACCGACCAACCCTATGAGCAACATTTTCATACCATTCACAGCAGGGACTGGCTGTACAAGGAATGGTGTTACTAGCATTGCTTATACCTCAGTCACTTTCATATTGTCAAAGCCAAGGATAAGACAGAGACAGATCAATGAAAGTAACAAAATTGCTCTAGCCCATACCAGAGGACATAGTGCACTGTAAACACTAGGTCCTACCAGCAACGGCATTAGATGATACATACGCTATAATAAACAAGAACCTTAACGATAGTCTTAGTATTTTGAACACCCTGAACACTCTAGATCCCAAAATACAGTTCACTATTGAAGAGAAAAATAACTCAATTTTTTAGATGCCATTACAACTAGAAAAGGGAACCAATTTTACTTTGGGATACACAGAAAACCAACATTCACTCCAACCACGATCCATAATAATTCTTTGCATACTGATTCACAGAAAAAATCCGCATATTACAGCTTTGTTAACAGAGCCTTTGAAATTCCGTTAACCAATAAAGAGAGGAATAAAGAACTATCTTTCATTCGACAACAAGCCCTCCTTAATGGCTTTAGTTTTAAAATGATTAACGGGCTAATCACCAAACGCAAATACAAACAGCAAACAAGTTTAATCAAACAAACAGAACGAACCAAAAATTATGTGAGGTTCACCTTTAATAATCCGAACATTTACGCAATCACAAATTTATTTAGGAAGCACGACATTAAGATAGCGTTTTCAACCAACAATAACACTAGACACAGGTTTTTCAATCATAGCAGGGACAATGAGAATAATGAAGGAAAGTTTCAAAATTCAGGAATTTACAAGTTAACATGTAATCAGTGCCAGGCCACATATATCAGGCAATCTGGACGCAACTTTGCGATAAGATACCAAGAACACGTTAATGCGGAAAAACACAGAAGGTTTTCTGCAATGTGTGAACATATGAAAGAGACAGGCCACAAATTTACAAATATCAATCAGGACCTTGCAATCATCAATAGACTAAATAAAGGAAGACTAATGAATAGTTTGGAAAGTATACATATATTTCTTGATAAGTTGCTTAATAAGAATAAAAATTTTAATGAAACGAACAAACAAAGAAATCCCTTGTTTGAACATGTATTGAGATACATGGAATTATTAAGAGGCAATCAAATACACCCAATAAAGGTAGGAAGCAATCACAAAGCACCTACGTCACAAATAAAAGCCACCCTCCTGCACATAACAACAAATGACGACACGCCTTCACTTCCCCTTCCCCCTCCAAACCAAGCTAGCATAACGTCCTCGTCACACCGCTACTACACAAGGTCGAGGATGGCAGAGACAGATACAAACTCGTAAACATCGGAACAAGAACAAATTGGACAGGCGTAAGTTTAAAAGTTTTTACAGTATTATTAACAAACGCATCCTTTCTGCCTGTTACAGGTCATACACCAAATATCCCAACTTAACGATTTCCGAATAGAATTTGTATAACCGAACAATTGGATAGGGGTAAGTTTAAATTTTTTTTACAGTTTCAATTTATTTAAAATGCAAACATCCCCCAGGTAATTTTAATTAAAAGACGCATTTTTTCTGCCGGTTACAGGTCGTACTTCAAACTATCCAACTTAACGAAACCTGAATAATTCAACCAACAATAAACATAATCTTCTCCACCGGACAGTAACGAGATACAAACAAGAAAGGTCTAGCAAAAGAAGGAAAATTATTAAACCAAGACAAGTTTGCAAGAGCATCATGCTAAAAACTGTCGAATTTAATAAATAACCAGTGCAGTGACATAGAATCAAACCAAATACTTTTTAATTCAAAAAATAGTTTTTTAATTATTATAAGTTTTTAATCTTTAACAACTGCCCTTCCCCCACAACCTAATTGTTCCTAAGTAACATAATTTTTAATCTTAATTATGGAATTGTTTTATGCTATTTTTACCTAAGCATTATGTGAAACAGCTGATGATGATTGCTAAGCAATCAAAACATGTACTGTAAGTTTTAATGACAAAAATTTAGCCGATGGCTAAATAATAAAAAAGGAAAGTATCGATCAGGTGGAACCTTTCTTCATTAGTTAACTTGACCGGTCCTGTAAGTTAATCTTATATAAATAAAATTGGTATTGATAAGGTGGAACCTTTTCTTATCTATATTAGATGTGTGATGGTCGTATTTCTGAGACCCCATGACTACTCAGGATTTTGGTCCTGCATCTGTGTTTGGGCAGGCCTATTTAGGATCACCGCTGCCCACCCTGAATGGGGAAGACCATAGAAAATGTGGGCTAAACTTTGGTAGTCACACTCTCAGCTGGCTGGGAGACCGCACCCAGCGGGTCACCCCTTATGCGGTTGAAAAACTAAGAGTACCAAAACCGAAACCTGGAATGGTCAAACAGTGTTGCCAACTTATATTTTCAAGATCCACTAAATACTACTAAAAATCCGCTAAAATTCCGCCAAGTAATCCGATCTCAAATAATGGGTAGTAATAATAATAATAATAATAATAATAATAATAATAATAATAATAATAATAATAATAATAATAATACTTGAGGAAAATTCTCGGCCCCCGAAAAACAGAAGATGGATATAGACTGAGGTCACGCAAAGTGACAGAAGAGCTTTCCAACATTGCAGCAGACATCCGCAAAAGACGTCTGAAATTTTATGGGCACGTCCACAAACTGCCGGCAAGTAGACTGACATACAAGATTCTCATCTACATAAAAATCCAAAAAATATTCCACGGGTACTGGAAGTGAAGAAGGATCTGGAAAAAGCCCAGATGAACTCAATTGATACCGCAGATAGAAACCTCTATAGGAAAAAAATTAATGGATGAAAGTGCAACCAGAGAACGAAGTGAAAAAGAAGACTGGAACAAAGTGGACAGAAGAACGAAAAAGGATCCATGGAGAAAGTATGAGAGCTGTTTGGCTACTAAGAAAACAGAATCGTTTGAGCTTTGTGTGACCCATTGGGTCCATACGCAAATAATAATAATAATAATAATAATAATAATAATAATAATAATAATAATAATAATAATAATAATAATAATAGTAGTATATGTCTGTACTCACCTGATCTGTGAGTTCCACTGGGATTAACCCCCTGCCTGCGAGCCAGCCAGCTAAAACTTGTAGGCGTTTTACTACCGGGTGCAAACATATGGGCACCCATATGACAGTTTGTAGGGGGGGGGGGGGGGGGGCTAGACCTGGGGGTTCATAGTATTTTTAATATTTTGGGAGATAAATGGCAACTTGAATTCTACGGTAATAATCCACGGTATACCCTGCCTATTGGGGGAGATGGTAACACCACTGACTTTTAAATCATTTTCTTGATAGGTAAACCACCTGACTACATTAATTTTTGCCTTTCCCTGAGAGCTAGAGGGGGGCCGCAGCCCCACCTTGCCCCCATGTATGGGCGCCCTTGATAACTAGGTGAATCCCCTACCTCAAAGGCCACACACAGAATAGGCCAGTTCATTAAACGGTCTTCCTTCATAGCATAAATATAAATGCTACTCTCTCACAGTTTCATTACCTGTCGTCATTCGTCGACTAAGAGGTAAGTAACCTTTACCCACGCATTACAAATTTATGATACCATGATCTCATAACATCAAATCCAAATAACATGTTTTCCTCATGTGACTGCTAGCTCCTGACAAGAAATACGGAATAGCTCAGAGACAGACTGGAGTACATTTTTTGAAAAGTAAAATGGATAAAACGCTAAATTTCGCTTTAATAAATCTAGAATTCCGCCAAAAAATCCCCTGTCCGCTAAATGGTATATTTCTCCGCCGACAGTCTCCTAATTCCGCCAAATTTAGTGGAAAATCCGCTAAGTTGGCAACACTGTGGTCAAAACCTATTTGGTTTGAAACACAATAACAGACCTGAGGGAAGAACAGTGCTTATCACCCATGAGCTTGGACGAATGAACATTGATATTGCTGCCTTAAGTGAAACCACACTGTCCAGCGAAGGTAAACTTAGAGTTCAGCTCAGGTTATACAATCTACTGTAAGGGCAAAGATCGGGAGAACACCGCATTCATGGTGTTCGATTCGCAGTGAAGACCACAATGGTGAATGATTACCAGCTAACTCCAACCACTGTAAGCAAAAGAATTATAACTCTCCGAATCCCACTTTCTGGAGCTAAATCTATGACACTCATCTCCGCATATGCTCTCACCTTGGACGCTGATGTAAAAGCTAAAGACCAATTCTACAACCTGCTGAATACTACCATCACCAAAGTACCACCAAGAGACAAGCTCTTACTACTTGGCGATTTCAACGCCAGAGTTGGGGTAATGTGATGGGAAAACATGGACTTGGCAACTGTAATGCCAATGGGCTACGGTTCCTTGGTTTATGTGCTAAACATGAACCACCAGGCAATGTGACAAAAAAGACGTCCTTATTACAAGGACCGCAAGAAACATTGAAGACTGCTGGATAGATCATAAGCTCCTTTTTTGCTGGTTGAGAATCTCAATCTGTTGCAAACAAGAAAGATCCATCCCCAACCTGCCCAGAAAGAAATTTGATACTTCTAAACTTCAAACTGAATCCACTGCTACAGATTACAGAAATGCAATCTCAAAAAAACTGGTTAGTCATCCAGTCAGCAGTGATAGAACAAATCAGGAGTGGGCCATGCTTCAGAAGGTCATCACTGAGTCACCTGAGGAAACAATTTGTTTTGTGAGGAAAAAAGATGAGACTGGTTTGATGAAAATAATGGAGAAATTAAGTGTCTGATCAATGCCAAACGAGAAGCCCATCTATCCTATCTTCAAGATCAGTCTTCCAATGTGAAGAAATCACATTTCTTGGAACTGAAAGGAAAATGTCAGGCACAAATTAGGGAAATCAAGAATAACGGGTGGCAACAAAAAGCTGAAGAACTGCAAAGACTATTTGATGCCAGTGACCTGCAAAACTTCTATGCTGGCATAAAGGAGATATATGGTCCAATTCGATCTTCATCAGGGTCAATGAAGACTGCTGACAATTTCATCATTTTAACTGATAATGGAGAAATTTTAGAACATTGGAAGGAACATTTCCCTGCACTTCTAAATCGTGTCTCCAATGTCGCTGAGGACTTTCTTCGTAATGTCCTCCAGCAGCCCCAACAACCATGGATGACAGTTCCACCCACATACAGAGACTTCCCCAAAGCACTCAATCAACTAAAACCAAGAAAGGCTCCTGGTCCTGATAACATTCCTCTGGAACTGGAGGTATACCCTTGAAGGCTAGACTTTTCACACCCATCCTCTTGATTTGGGAAACTCCAGAAATACCTGACGACTTGAATACTACCATCACTATCTACAAGAAAAGTGATCGTAGTGTATGTGGGGACTACCGTGGTATATCGCTTTTGTCAATTGCAGGTAAAATTCTTGCAAGAATTCTATTAAACCAGCTCCAAGTTATCTCAGAGAGGATTTTGCCTGAGTCTCAATGTGGTTTCCGAACCTCTAGAGGCACAACAGATATACAACTCCAAGATAGGCAACTTCAAAAAAAATGCAGAGAGCAACAGCAGCCTCTGTATTTAGTTTTCTATGATCTGGAAAAAGCCTTTGATTCAGTACCAAGATCTGCTATGTGATAAGTATTGAGACATCTTGGATGTCCTGAATGTTATGTGGAATTGGTTCAAGCTCTTCATGATGACATGTCTGGACAGGTTCTTCATGGTAACTCAGTATCAGATTCATTCGCAATCACTCATGGATTGAAACAAGGCCGTGTGCTTGCTTCTACACTCTTTGCACTGTACATGACTGCCATGCTGCATGAATCATCTGCAAACAACTTAGACATGGAGATTAAATTTCGTTTTGATGGAGGCCTTTTCAATCTGGCAAGACTTCGCTCACAAAAACGTCCTCTGGTTACCCAGATGACAGAACTGCTGTATGCTGATGACACTGCATCTCCTGCTCTAACACCTGCAGAACTACAACAGTCAGTCAACTGCTTTAAAACTGCATGTGATCACTTTGGTCTTGCCATTAATGTGAAATAAACTAGGGTAGGCCTACTTGCACAACCTACCACAGGATTAACTTTCTGAGTTCAGAATCTCCATCTTAGACACAACACTGGAGCAGGTTGATCACTTTTCATATCTTGGAAGCATCTTGCCTAAACAGTGTACCTGCGAACAAGATGTTGATAAAAAAAATTGGGACTGTTCATGTAGCATTCGGACGGTTAATGCACAAAGTCTACATGAATAACGAACTAAAACTGCATACCAACCTCATGGTGTACAAAGCTGTCATCATTTCCACACTACTGTATATGGCTGTGAAACTTGGACACTATCGCTGTGATATCAAAAAAGTTGAGCGCTTCCACCAACAAAAAATGAGATACATCTTGAATATCAAGTGGGAGGACTATGTGAACAAGACTGCAGTTCTTGACAAAGCACAGCTAAATAGCATTTAGGCAACAATCATCGCTCATAAACTGAGATGGTTAGGCCACGTTCACTGCATGAGTGATACCAGGCTTCCCCACCAAATTCTTTATGGTGAACTTTGCTCTAGCAGTAGACCTCATGGAGCCCCTCTTAAAAGAGTTTTAAGGACCAGCTGAAACACACCATGAAGACAACTGGTATAAATATACAGACATGGGAAGAACGTGTTGTGGACCATTCACTGTAGCAGAACACTACATCCACCACAGTCAACTTGTTTGAAGGAGAACGCTGCAGACATCAAAAAGCCAAGCAACAAGCAAGAAAACTCCGTCAATTACAATCCCGCCCACCTGCATCCATTCAGTGTGATTTGTGTGGGTGTATGTTTTATGCCAAGATTGGCCTGTTTAGTCATAGCAAACACAAAGTTATATATACTCGGATCGATTTACAGCCGACGATGATACTGAAAAATGTGTTTTGATTTAAATTTATTACATTTCTTGAAAGTTATTATAATTCTGTAGTTATGCAATAAATAACCATAAACACCATTTCAAATTTTTCTTTTTTTTTTTTTTTTTGCTATAAAGATGATATGCACATTACACATAAATAATGAACATTAAATCATTATGTCTGCCATGAATCAGCAGTTCATACTGTACCCAGCAGATCTTTAGGAACCAACCCCTATCTGCATTGGCACCGGGAGTCCAAAAACCTTTGCTCTCATTCTGGGATTCTGGGATCATGGTGCCCTCTTACAAAACTCACGTCATCACATTGCCAGAATAGCCACTGCCAATGCCTTAAAGGAGAAGGGATGAACATCAATGTAGAGGGGCATGGTCTCTCTAATGTTGACAACAATCAACATGGAGTATCACATGTAAGCTAAACTCTCCTTATAGATACATCATTGATCATACTGTTAAGTTTTGAGATCCATGAAAGACTTCTTGAGGAAGTCAATGCTGTCAAAAACTATGAGTCACCTGTAAATTTCTCTTGAGAAAAATACCATCCTGAATCAATTACAGCAATCGGCTTATTTATAAGAGCCTGAGAAATCAATCCTAAATTTTTTGCTCCCTTTTGTAAACGGTTGTGACTAACTAAACCCTTCATAAACACTTTCCTCAACAGAGCTTAAAGGTTCGATCTGATTACAGTGGAACCTTGGATTGCGAGCATAATTCGTTCCGGCAACATGCTTGTAATCCAAAGTGCTCATATATCAAAGCAAGTTTTCCCATAAGAAACAATTGAAACGCGGATGATTCGTCCACAACACAAAAATATTTATTCGCATACCATTTCTAAAACAAAATATAACGTAAAACAAATTAAAGTGCACTTTTCCTGACAATAGAATCGTTGTTGGTGTGAGGGAGACGAGAGATGACATGAGAAGAGTTACCGTGTAGCATGAATTTCACTTACGGAATAATAATAATAATAATAATAATAATAATAATAATAATAATAATAATAATAATAATAATAATGTTATTTGTTTTATGTCCCACTAACTACTTTTTAAGGTCTTCGGAGACGCTGAGGTGCCGGAATTTAGTCCCGCAGGAGTTCTTTTACGTGCCAGTAAATCTACCGACAAGGGGCTGACGTATTTGAGCACCTTCAAATACCACCGGACTGAGCCAGGATCGAACCTGCCAAGTTGGGGTTAGAACGCCAGCGCCTTAACCGTCTAAGCCACTCAGCCAGCACTTACGGAATCACTGCTATCTGTTGGCTCACTGGAATTCTTTTCGTGCAATTTTAACGAGGAAACTTGTCCAATGACTGTTGCTTTTGCTTCTGTTTGAGGATTTCGCAAAAATGTGACATTGCACTGTCACTGAACTGGTTCATCACTCGCACTGCTACAGCCTTATTCGTGTAGTGTTTTTCTACAAAATTTGCACCGTTTCCCACATTTTGCACTTCTCCCGAATCTCATTTGAAGTGAGAGATTCCAGTGAATTTTCCTCCTCCTCTTTCCCAGACGAGATCTCCATAACATCCTCTTGTTGTTCGCAATGCAGGTCCATCAGTTCATTGGTGGTCAGTTCCTGGCTATGTTCTTCCACCAGCTCTTGAATGTCCACGTCATCACCTCCAGCCCCATAGTCTTCCCTAAAGGCGCAATTTCATCGACAATCGGCGGCTCATTGTCACCAACAATCCCCTCAAAGTCACGTCCAAGAATACAGTCAAGCCACAGCTTTCCCCAAGCGGAAGTGAGAGTTCTCTTGGTGACTCCATCCCAGGCTTTATCAGTGATCTTCAGGCAGGTCACGATGGGGAAATGATTTCTCCCAGACTCTCGGAGGATATGGTTTGCTTCTTCGGTCGCTTTGAAGCATTGCTGAAATAGTGCTTTGGTGTATAGCTTTTTGAAGTTCGAAATGACTTGCTGATCCATAGGCTGGAGTAGTGTTGGGAGGAAGGAATTTAACCTTAACGAACTTGAATTCCTCCAGTAAGTCGTCCTCAAGGCCTGGAAGATGAGCAGGAGCATTGTCCATAACCAGCAAGACTTTGAGCTGCAGATTATTTTCTGAAAGGTATTTCTTCACTATAGGACCAAAGACCTCGTTCATCCATTCAACAAACGAACAGGGGAGGGGAAAACGAAGGCACACGTGACGCTCGTACTGTGGAACCTCACTCGCTTATCAAGTTACAATTTATTTAAAATGTTTGCTCGTCTCACAAAACACTCATAGACCAAGTTACTCGCATTCCGAGGTTTCACTGTATTTGTAAACCATCTTTATGGGCCTCAACACAATTCAGTGATTTCACCCAGATTTTTAAAAATTAGGTCCACAGTTTCTAAATATCAATATGTACTTCTAAATAGTAACTATAGTCAGTTTCTCTCCAAAAACCATAAAAATGTAGTTAGTGGGACATAAAACAACATTATAGTTTGTTTCAAATAGGAAGCTGTTCCAGGTGCCATAATTTTTATGAAGTAAAAATATTTTGACCTAGTGCAAAAGATATATAACACAGGGACATTTTCCACAGTATGCAATGCACAGGTGGGATAACGTAACAACCTCTTGGTTGGACTAACTAAAATCTTGGACTACAACTGTAAGTCTTTTTCATCATGACAACCTGCAAATCCTGCATGGAGATTTTCAAGTAAACGATAGTAGAAAATAAGTTTAAAGAAAAGAGACAAATATTACACAGATGTATCATTTCCTCTTTACTTACTGTAAATGAAGCTTACTGCTACACTTATAATACTTCAACCAACAGTACTTTATTTTCGACATGAAGATTATATATACATTTACATAAATATTACATAATTATGTTACGCTAGAATACATAGTCTACCGTTTGCATTCTTGTGACCCAAGCCTTGTCTGCCAGTGTAAATTCTGTGTGGTTCTTGAGTTTCCGAGTTCCTCATTGTATCATCTCACTGGTGTGCTAAAGCATTCTGCAAATTTTCCTCCTCCTGAATGTTTATTATTCTTCAGCCATTTAACCACTCTTCCAAATCATATGTATACTTTGGAAACAAAACAAAAAAAAAAAAAAAGTGTTATATGAAATTTTATATGCTTAATTTCTCCTTCATAAACTGAGATTCCTTCCTAAAAGTTTTTAATGATTTTTTTCTAACCTGTTCCACATTCTGGCAACTATTATTGCAGCTTAAATTTTTGCAGCCATAAGTTATATGATTTTTTAAAAACTTCTGGCTTGTAGATGATTGTGCAATGTGGTGTGAGAGTTTCATTTATAAGTCAGGCACCCCGTTCAAAGAGGAGACTTATCACACACAGAAAAGACCAAAGCTAGGCACAACCTTAGCCTTCTGCTGACCTCTGCCAACATCGCAGAAAATGAGGAGACCCATGAAAATGCCCAGCACAGTTTCTAGCAAAACAATGGACTTTTGCAACTTGTTAGACAATTTAGAATCTTGGCTCATTGGTTTGTTCTTAAATATTTCCTTCAAATTCAGCCACACGATGAGTATTATATCACATATGTTTCCATATTTATTCAAACACTATAGTGCTCTCAAAACAAGTTTCAAATTTTCTTTCCATTCAACTGTATGTGTAAGATTCATATTTTCATTAAATTTCTCTACTTTCATTAAATTACTCTGCTCACGTAACACCCTGAAAGACTCCTCTTGTTAAAATTTGATGAACTACGTAAGTTACACACAACCACTCTAGTTTATACTGTTCAACGAATTTTGTTTAACTCACTTTCCTCCTTTCATGACCATAATACAGATTCCAGCTCCCATACCATTGCCATTCGCAACAACAAAACTATTTTCAACTGGAACTCTATTCCAGTGAATATTAGAAAATCTACAAATTTGGAGACCTATAGATCTACTTGCCGAAATTATTTCCTAACTACATAACTGCTTGAGTGAATGATGTATGATTATTGTTTTAAGAGGAAGTACAACTAGGCAACCATCTATATAACACAAATGAGAGAGAAAAAATGGAAGGGATGAGACACTTCGAAAAATGATGATATTGGCCAAAGAATACTGTTTTCATAATAGTCGCACCAACACTGAAGGGTCTTATGGTGGCGATGGGATAGGAAAGGCCTTGAAATGGGAAGGAAGCGGCCGTGGCCATAATTAATGTACAACCCCAGCATTTTCCTGGTGAACCATAGAATGACAAGGGCCATGAAGGGTGTGAAAATGAAAAGCTCCCTACACCTCATATGCTATAATACCATCAGGGTCGGAGAGAGCAAGAGTTGACCAAGGAAGGTGGGATAAGAGAGATGAAAGTGAGGAGCCTAGCACAGGTAAGTGAAAGAAATGTCAGGACTCGGCTAAGGGCCCTGAGGTCGCCAAACCACACTCAAGTTCAGAGCCCCTAGGAATGTGACAGTAAATGGCTATATTTGTTCTTAATATTTTAAGTTAGAACATACAGATATACTTACAGCAGTTAAATTAAGCTAAACTTGTAATATAAGATTATTACTGCAGTCAAGTTTAATTTCTTTTGTAATATATCATAAGAGAGGGACAGGAGCCCTAACTTCACCAATAATAAAGACATCTATATATATATAAAACAAGAGTTTTGTCTGTACATTGCTCAGAATTTTAAAAGGATGGTATTTTTCTATCAGTCGTGTTCACAGTAACAAGGAAATGCACTTTTTAATTTTCTGTAATTTCTGTCTGTATGTATGTATGTATGTTTGTATGTGGTTTGAAAAGTTCTCGGAATGTACTAGAATCCACCGATGTTCCAATGCCTTAATCCCATCTCGAAAATGAGATTCCTCCAGACCTGCAAAATACCTCTCCAATTCGGCTATCAGTTCTTCCCTTGTAGAAAATCTCTGTCCACCGAGGAAAATTTTCAGCTTGGGGAATAGAAAGTGAGGAGCCTGGCACAAGTAAGTGAAAGAAATGTCAGGACTCGGCTACGGGCCCCATGGTCGCCAACCCACACTCAAGTTCAGAGCCCCTAGAAAAGTCTGATGGTGCCAAATCAGGTGAAAAAGGTGGATGTGGCAACAATTCGTACGCCAGTTCATGAAGTTTTGCCACGGCAATAACACTTGTGTGCGGCGGAGCATTGTCCTGATGCGTATCTTTTCCTGTAGTTGGTCGAGGAGGTTTGCATAGTATTGCCCCGTAATTGTTTGGCCAGTAGGAAGATAATCTATCAGCAGAATGCCTTTTGCATCCCAGAAAACTGAGGCCATGACCTTTCCGGCCGAACGCACTGCCTTTGCTTTATTTGGTGGTTGTGAAACAGCATGTTTCCACTGCTTTGACTGCTGTTTTGTCCCTGGGGTATAGTAGTGGACCCAAGTTTCATCTGTAGTCACAAACCGACGCAAAAAAGCTTGTTAGTTGCACTGAAAACAGGCCAGACTTTGTTCGGACATTTCCAATCTGGTGCGTTTATTGTCCAATGTCAAGAGCCGTGGCACCCATCTTGCGGATAATTTTTTCATACCCAATTCTTTGGTTAAAACATAATATACCCGTTCAGAAGACATCCCTACAGCTTCAGTAATCTCCCGCACTTTCAGTCGACGATCCTCCATGACCATTTTATGCACTTTTGCGATAAATTCTGGGGTCGTAACACTTTTTGGCCGTCCACTACGCGGATCATCATCCAGGCTCTCCCGACCAAATTTAAACTCGCTGGTCCACTTGGCAACAGTTGAAAATGAAGGAGTAGAGTCCTCCAGTATGTTCTGAAAGTCGGCATGAATTTCCTTTGCTTTCATACCTTTCTTTACAAAGTACTGTATTTAATCACTGCTCGAATCTCAGTTTTTTCCATTGTCACAAATCACTACGCGGGAACAACAACAAAGAGTCGTCACTACCACACTCCTGCAGCTAGAGCACTGACGTGCCACGTGTTCACTCACAAAGGGTGTGATTATTGTGCAGGAACCTTGTTGCTCTAGCACCGACATCTAGCGGTGATTCCGAGAACTTTTCAAACCGTCCTCGTATGTATGTATGTATTATCTGCACACTTTTTAGCGATAGATTTACACCCTAGTGCTGAATCGGTCGACTTCGGTTATCTTCGAGATTTATATTGGCAACCTTTGAAACACAAACTAAGAATCGCTTATCATCGCTGTGCGACATCTGGCGTACACTTTAAGTACTCGTACTGTTGTTGTTTACACAGCAAAGCCAAACTATAGAATTCATGCTAGGAACACGTTTCGCATCGGGAAATGTTATACAGTATCAGTATTATATATTGTGTGTGTGACACAGTTGTTGGCGTAAGATAATAAAGGTTTAAAAAATTCATATCGATCGATCAAATTATCGATTCAATTCATATTTCATTTTCATTCATTTGGCAGTACTACCGGAACCGGCAGTGCTCCCTTCTTACTCCTCAACCAAGTACAAAAATCTATCACTAAAAAGTGCGCGTACTATATGTATGTATGTACACCCATCACAAGAAAACGGATGAAGAGAATTTAATGAAAATCAGTATGCAAAGCCGGGGAGTAAGTCGCTACAATCTAGGCTACAAATAATTTTAATGGTAGTTTAGGGGAAGGCCAACAATTCAATTCTCAAATATTTATGTTATTAGTGGCCATATCTTAATGAAAATCGGTATGCAAAGCTGGGGTAATAATTCGATATAATCTAGGCCATAACTAATTGTATTCACTCTGAGTGAAATGGTAGTTTAGGGGAATGCCTAAAATTTACTTCTCAAATATTCATGTTAGTGGTTGTATCTTAATGAAAATCGTAGGCAAGGTCGGAGAATAAGTCACTATAATCTAGGCCATAAATAAGTCAGTCATGCTGAGTGAAATGGTAGTTTAGGGGAAGGCCTAAAATTTAATTCTCAAATATTTATGTTATTAGTGGTTGTATTGATAAATACAACATAACTAAAGTTTTATAGTAATAAATTTCCAATAATTTCTGTCCTATACATTGTTTTGTTTGTTTATTTTTTTTTGCTAGTGGCTTTACGTCGCACCGACACAGACAGGTCTTATGGCGACGATGGGATAGGAAAGAGCTGGGAGTGTGAAGGAAGCAGCCTTGGCCTTAATTAAGGTACATCCCCAGAATTTGCCCTATGTGAAAATGGGAAACCACGGAATACCATCTTCAGGGCTGCCGACAGTGGGGTTCGAATCCACTATCTTCCGGATGCAAGGTCACAGTTGCGCGCCCCTAACCACACAGCCAACTCGCCCGGGCGTACCGAGTTTAACAGCGTGCGGGAATATTGGCGGAAAGTAGCTGGGGAGTTAGATAACTTTCTTCTTTAGCATGCTACTCCTCTGGTTCATAAATTTTCTGATACTACTGTACGTAACACACTGGTTCATAATAGGATTCAAAGTATTCAATCCCTACTCTGAGGCACTGATTGGAATGAGCAGTGTGCATATTTAACGGAATAATGGCAGAGGAGTGTTCACGGCTGACTGCAGCCTGGTCATTCTTGCTCTGAAACTTTGGACTGTTAGATCGCCACCATAGTACTGTTCGTTAAAAGTGAGAAAACGTGCGGTTTTTAATTTGATAAGAATATTTTATATGATAGCATTGCTTTTAATCGCTACATTCCTACTGACGTTTTTGTAATGACCTATGTTGACTTCAGTTAGGAAAACCACAAAGTCTTTCTTTCTGAGAATCCTGTAGTGAAGCACGGGTACATCAGCTAGTTAACAAATAAATAATGTGTGTTAGAATTCATCATACATACTTACAAGTACCTGTAAAACTTTACTACCAGGGGTTCAAAATAGAGGTTCGAAACTCAAAATGACATGACCAGCAGATCGTCAAAACATGTCACACAAGCCTGCCAACAAGATTATTGGTCTGGTTTGATTAGATTACTGGCTAGTGACAAGACCATTGGTCCGTATTGGTTTAGACCATTGGTCTGGGGCCATAGATGGTGGTGATTACTGTTTTAAGAGGAAATACAACTGGGCAATCATTCTCTATGGGCCCACAGGCCTCTAGTTTCCTTGGCGACAGTACTGGCTAATGACAGAGCCGCTGATCTGGATTGGTTAGGCTACTGGCTGATGACAAGACCACTGGTCCGGTTAAAAGAAAGAAAGAAAGAAACACTGTGAATTTCACTCCATCATAGCAAACGTCTCTGGCCAATAGGAACACAGAAAACGATTGCATTTCCCAGAATGACATAGCCTCAAATTTAATTTTTCTATACAAATAAGAATACTTCTAGAGGTAGGTTGGTGGGTCACTGACAAGCATAAAGGAAGGGCCTCCCATCTCTGCTACTTAAGGTATTGTTTCAGATCAGTTTTGCATGATTTTCTCCTTCCTAAAAATACACCCCTCCCAGTAAACTGCTACCCAAGCACCTGCTTCCATATACGAATAATTGCCAGTATTCCTTTCTTAAAACCACATCACATTGCGTAACTTGAAAATCTTATTTAGTAAATGGGATATTTTTGAGAATGTTGCTTCTCTAGGTAACCAGTATCTCTGGGGTATACATCATCTACTCCATGTGTTTTATTCCTACTTAGAGTAAACCTGTCAATTTACGATTTTATTAAAAGTTTGCAATCTGGTATAGCGATGAGAAATACTTTGTTATTACCAGAATGGCACAATATTATAGGAAGAAGCTACCTATTGTGTATATGGAGTCGAGGGTGGAAGATATGACAGCTCAGTAACACAAATCACTAACTTCTCAATACAGAGAATACAGCCGATACATAAGAACAACAGGCAATTAAGCTCTAGTCAGACATCAATAACAATGTTTTATAATAAATATCTCCCACGTGCAATCTCCCCTTAAAATTACAACAAAATGTTAATCTTTCCACTTTAGTCCATCTTTCCTGTTTGATATCACACAATGATCAACTGTTTACAATGTATTCTACACTATTCCTTCATGTATTAACATACTTGGCTAGTAAAATCAGCTTAGGTGTATAACTGAGCACAAATTTTCCTTGTCGTTCCTTAAGTAAAATAAATGTTTAAAACATTAGGGCCTAAATGACTTTAAAATCTTTACCACAAATAATGCTGAACAGAACATTGCTAGCCACTACTATCAGTAAATTATGAAAGGATGAATGCAGCACACTTAAAAATCTTCCTAGCTGAACAAACAAAAAATCATGCCCACCATAAATCATGTAAGCTTAAATGACAAAATACTGGCACTTACCTAGAACTACAACCGATTTGCACGACGGTAACTTCGTATTCCCCCTTGTCTGGACTTCTCCCAGTATCTCAGACCTGAGAAGAGAGATTGGTATCTAATATTTCAGGAAACAAGACAACTCATGAAAGCACAAAACATCAAAAAATCATGAATGAACGACACTCAACAATTAACTGAATATTAGTAATGATACATAATACAACAATAATTCCTATGTTAAATCCGGAAAGGTCTTTTAACTGTCAATTTAACACACACATATAGTGTGCCAAACCCAGCAGTGTCCGGCACAGTAATTCCATTAACAAAATCTTCACCGATACTAAAGTAAAGACATTATTAAGCAACATAATATTAACTTTACAATCATTATACTAATGCTAAATCACCATAAATTTTCTTTATTGTCAGGTTCCTCTCTCTTTTTTGATGTTGAAAACCCATTGACTTCCACAGATTCTCCGACAGGCGCCATGTTTTGACAGGCTCATGGGAACAAGTTAACAATATAACAAATGTTATACAACTAGGAAATTAGAAATTAAAATTTAATTCTAAAAATATTGTTGATCTTCGTAACTAAATACTGAAATGTATATAATTCGTATTATGACTACAGACCGAAACAGTCTTTAAAATTTGGAATGAATTATCTGAGAAAGGGAACAAGCGAATAATCAACGTTGGCAACACTACCTATTTACATCAGGGGTGAATCATTAGCCAAAAAAAAATTGAATATGTCATCAGTCAGAATCAGTGATTCAATAGTCCGGCTCCACGTAACCATACCTAAATGATTAACGTACCGCCCTTTGGTAACAGGGGTCCCGAGTTTGATTCTCGGCAGAGTCGGGAATTGTAACCATTATTGGTTAATTTCGCTGGCTCGAGAGTTGGGGGTATGTGTCGTTTTCATCATCATTTCACCCTCGTCACGACACGCAGCTCGCCTACAGCCTTCAAATCAAAAGACCTGCACCTAGCGAGCCGAACATGTCCGCGGACACTCACGGCACTAAAAGCTATTTCATTTTCATTTCAGTGATTCATGAACCAAATAAACACTCCATGAACATTTACCGTAATGAAGGAAAGAAGTAGGTAGGTAATATTTAGGCTAACTTAATTGTGACTATGGAAAATGTTTGTTAAGAAGGAGGTCTATCATCCAGTGTCGACAAAGTTAATGTAACTTAAAGGCTTTTCGGCCTGTCGAAAACACTAATTATAACACATGATTTGATTATTGTTTGGTCGGAGGAGCTATACCAGAGGAATGGAGAGTTGCTATAGTAGCCCCGGTGTATAAAGGAAAGGGTGATAGACATAAAGCTGAAAATTACAGGCCAGTAAGTTTGACATGCATTGTATGTAAGCTTTGGGAAGGCATTCTTTCTAATTATATTAGACATGTTTGTGAAATTAATAACTGGCTCGATAGAAGGCAATTCGGTTTTAGGAAAGATTATTCCACTGAAGCTCAACTTGTAGGATTCCAGCAAGATATAGCAGATATCTTGGATTCTGGAGGTCAAATGGACTGTATCGCGATTGACCTGTCTAAAGCATTTGATAGGGTGGATCATGAGAGACTACTGGCGAAAATGAGTGCAATTGGACTAGACAAAAGAGTGACTGAATGGGTTGCTGTATTACTAGAAAATAGATCTCAGAGAGTTAGAGTAGGTGAAGTTTTGTCTGACCCTGTAATAGTTGAGAGGGGAGTTCCTCAGGGCAGTGTTATCGGACCTTTATGTTTTCTTATATATATAAATCAGTGGCGTATCCTGGAATCTCCACTGAGGCATGCAACTAGTAACCATGCAGTTAACACAATGTATTAAGTAAATTTCAATTCTACTCACCCTAATTACATGTAGGTGAACTCGAGTCAAACAGTTTTACTGTAAGTTCTGGATTGAACGTGCGTACACAATTCTTGTTTTCTGTTTTTAAATTTACGAGGGTCCGCCTCTGGTGTAGTAGTTAGTGTAATTAGCTGCCACCCCCGGAGGCCCGGGTTCGCTTCCCGGCTCTGCTACGAAATTTGAAAAGTGGTACGAGGGCTGGAACGGGTTCCACTCAGCCTCGGGAGGTCAACTGAGTAGAGGTGGGTTCGATTCCCACCTCAGCCATCCTCGAAGTGGTTTCCCGTGGTTTCCCACTTCTCCTCTAGGCAAATGCCGCGATGGTACCTAACTTCAGGCCACGGCCGCTTCCTTCCCTCTTCCTTGTCTATCCCTTCCAATCTTCCCATCCCCCGCAAGGCCCCTGTTCAGCATAGCAGGTGAGGCAGCCTGGGCGAGGTACTGGTCATCCTCCCCAGTTGTGTCCCCGACCCAGAGTCTGAAGCTCCAGGACACTGCCCTTGAGGCGGTAGAGGAGGGATCCCTCGCTGAGTCCGAGGGAAAAGCCAACCCTGGAGGGTAAGAAGAAGAAGAAGAAGAAGAAGGACATTTACGAGGGAAGGACGAGGTGTCGCGGCTTTAACTATTTGCATCTTTTCATCAAACGAACGGCCAGTAAATGGCTTTTCAAACTGATTTATAATTATATCCGTTTTAGACTCATCCATCGTTAATACCACATGTGCGCAAAATATAATAACACACCGAAAACGACGAATAGTACAGGAACAGCACACACAGAATGAACTCACTAATCAGCAAAACACACAATGAATTAACTCACTAGTTAGCCACAACTCAAGCACTGAAGGTAAGTCACCCCAGTGGCATTGGTCAGTTTCGTCACGTTGGGTTCTCGCTGGGGGGTAATCTGTGTGTCCCGTTCGCTGTAAACATGTCGAATTCTCCAAGTTGCTAACAGATGGCAGAGGGTAGCACGGGTATGGGGTGACAAATTCTGACCAAGTTTCAATTGCAGCGAAATCGTTCGGAGGGTTTCAGAACTACGTCTGCCACTGAATGCAATTTTAAGATTGAATGCCTTACGTGCGTAACTCCTACATTTGCTGTCTCTTTCTTCCGAGAGTGGAGTGGACGGCGAGACTACACCAGCACCACACGTAATCAAGCAACGGAACTAGTACAGTTGCGCGGACCTTTTGAACTTCTGAGAGATGAAATCGTTAATATTTGACCTGAAACAACCTAAAATCGTAAATCAGACAGTTCTTTGTGTTATCATAACGCATGCAATGAATGCCTTGCATTCAAGGAGAATACGCCCCTGATATAAATGATATGAGTAAAGGAGTGGAATCGGAGGTAAGGCTTTTTGCGGATGATGTTATTCTCTATAGACTGATAAATAAGTTACAAGATTGTGAGCAACTGCAACGTGACCTCGAAAATGTTGTGAGATGGACAGCAGGCAATGGTATGTTGATAAACGGGGTTAAAAGTCAGGTTGTCAGTTTCACAAATAGGAAACGTCCTCTCAGTTTTAATTACTGCGTTGATGGGGTGAAAGTTCCTTTTGGGGATCATTGTAAGTATCTAGGTGTTAATATAAGGAAGGATATTCATTGGGGTAATCACATAAATGGGATTGTAAATAAAGGGTACCGATCTCTGCACATGGTTATGAGGGTGTTTAGGGGTTGTAGTAAGGATGTAAAGGAGAGGGCATATAAGTCTCTGGTAAGACCCCAACTAGAGTATGGTTCCAGTGTATGGGACCCTCACCAGGATTACCTGATTCAAGAACTGGAAAAAATCCAAAGAAAAGCAGCTCGATTTGTTCTGAGTGATTTCCGACAAAAGAGTAGCGTTACAAAAATATTCCAATGTTTGGGTTGGGAAGAATTGAGAGAAAGAAGAAGAGCTGCTCGACTAAGTGGTATCTTCCGAGCTGTCAGCGGAGAGGTGGCGTGGAATGACATTAGTAGACGAGTAAGTTTGAATGGCGTTTATAAAAGTAGGAAAGATCGCAATATGAAGATAAAGTTGGAATTCAAGAGGACAAACTGGGGCAAATATTCGTTTATAGGAAGGGGAGTTAGGGATTGGAATAACTTACCAAGGGAGATGTTCAATAAATTTCCAATTTCTTTGAAATCATTTAGGAAAAGGCTAGGAAAGCAACAGATAGGGAATCTGCCACCTGGGCGACTGCCCTAAATGCAGATCAGTATTGATTGATTGATGTCGTTCTTTGTTTTGGTAAAAACGGAGGGTTTTGTTGCTGAACGAAACATGGCATTCTTTGTTTAATAGTGTGTGTTCTTTACAGCCACCCACGTTGTAGGATAGACTGGTGTGGAAGCGGGCTTGATACTTGTGACACCGTAATTAATAAGAATAAGGTGTGCTCAGTTGAGCATAGTACAGAATCATAGTCCTTACTGTAATCTGTGATCGACTTCGTTCTTTTCGTGCACTTTAGTATGTGGTATGTGTCACAATGTTTGCCGCACAGCACACACACACATACACACGCACGCACACACAAACACACACACACACAAACTAAGTCTGGTTTGTGAAATCACATGTTAATACACAGCTCGTAGTGAAAGCCGTATACTGAAAGTCTGGCTATTACATATCTTTGCTTCTGGTTCTCTCTGGTCCAGGACTTCTTCACCACAGCAGGCGAGCTGTAGAATTCCAGCTGTACTTCTTCTCTCTTCTTATTTCGTTTCCTTAGTAGGTAGCTTTTGTTATGGTCCTGTTAATGGTAGGTGGTGCTGGATACTGATGTCCTTTATGAAGTAGCTTTCTCCCATCATCTCGTATAGAAGTCGTGAAGGGGGCTGTCTTCCCTAATCTCATTGCTCATTGCATGTACATCGCCTTTAGTTTATACTTTATTAATTAATTACAACGAGCCAAAGGCTCATATACAGGAATTTACAACACAATTTGTTTAGCGTCTAAAATTAATATAATACATATACATTGGCTGAAAATAAAAACATAAATTTGTTATAATGAACGTTACTCTAAATATTTTATTTATTTACCATTACACAAAGTCTTATCAAGAAAGTCATCTACTTACTTAAGTACTGATTCCATAGCACTTTCTTTAATTTAATTTTGAAAGACGACAGATTGGAAACTGATTTTAAATCTCTTGGAAGATGATTATATGATTGAATGGCTGAGAACTTATAGCTACAGTTGCCATACTTACATGACTGTATTTGAAAGAGAGCTATGCCACTTGTTTGTCGTGTGTTATAATTATGAATGTCTGAATTCAGTGTGTAGTTACTATCGTGCAGGACACTGTCTAATTTAATTTTGTGAATTAATATTGAGGATCTAAAAGTAGTGCTCATAGATAAGGGCATAATTTTACTATTAGCGTATAGAACTCGAGTGGGTGTGTCAAAAGGAGGATTATAGATATTTTTGATTGCTCTACTTTGTATTAACATAAGTTCATTAAGGACTGTCTTTCTACAACGAGACCAAATTACGTTTAGGTATTGTAAGTGACTGTGGATGAGTGAGTAATACACTGTAAGTAGAACTTTCCTACGGACAATATCCCAGATACTGGAGCTCTCTTTTTGCAATGTAATCAACATGCTCTACCCAGCTTAAATGTTTATCTATTATTAGACCCAGATATTTAAAGTGATCGACCTCACCTATTTCCGTGTTGTTAAATTATATCTTTGAATGATTAACATTTTCTTATACTCGGCTTAGTTATTATCATATATTTAGTTTTATTGACATTCATAGTTAATTTATTGATACTGAGCCACTTGTTTATTGCGGTGATGTCTTCTTGCATATCATTGATCACCGAGTCCACTTTGTCACCAGTGTAGAATACATTTGTGTCATGAGCGTAAAGCATAATTTTACCCTTTATATTTAATATGTTTATAACATGTATGTATATCAGAATGTAGGGCCCAAGATAGCCCCTTGTGGAACCCCACAGTTCACTTCCTTGTCCGTGCTCTGACAACCATTGACGGAAACAAATTGCTTTCTTCCGCTAAGGTAGCTGCGGAACCACTCTAATGCAACACCACGAATTCCAGTATCTTCTAATTTAGGTAACAGAATTTCGTGATTAACCGTGTCGAAAGCTTTAGCGAGATCAATAAACAATCCGGCGGCAATCAGGTTACCGTCAACGCTTTCCTGAAGCATCGACACAAGATCAGTAACTGCGAGTTCTGTGCTGGAATTCTCCCTGAAGCCATACTGGGATCTATAAAAAATCCGTTCTTTTTAAGAAAAGCCATTAGTCTTACCTTTATAATGCTTTCTAACATTTTGGAAATGATGGGTAGTATGGATATAGGTCTATAGTCCCCTGCGTTACTAGTGTTCCCTCCTTTGAAAATAGGAATGACTTTAGCAATTTTTAAAGTCTGCGGTACGACCCCAGTTGCCATGGATTGATAAATTAATTAATTAATGTAACAAGCTTAGTAATTAGCTGTTCATCAAAACTTTTGATCATAGTAGCTGTAATCCCATCTACTCCACAACTGTTTTTCTTTTTAAATTCTTTATTATACATTTGACTTCCTTGTTATCTGTTGGATATAGAAAAAGGGATTCAAGCTGGCGATTACTATTCAGATCTGTGATATCATGTGTGGTTATGTGAGATGCAAGATTATCGGCTATGCATGTAAAACACTTATTGAATTCATTAGCAATTTCTTGTTTATCATTAATTACCACATTCCCTATTGACAGAGTTTTTCAAGTTTCTGAGCTGTGCTTTTTGTTATATATAATTTCATTCAAAATTTCCCACGTTTTCTTAGGATTTTTATCATACACGTTTAATTTGTCTTAAGTTTTCTTTCTAGGAATGTTACTGAATTTCTACAATGAATGTATTCCTGTCTCACGGGAATATTATCTTTGTGTTGCCCAATCTTAAGTTTAGAGTGGAGAGTGTTCCGTCGCATAACGAGTTTTATCAATTCAGATGTTATCCAGGGAGTTGCCACATCTGTTTTGAATGCGTTTTTTTTGCTTTATGGTACGGTGATTGCCTCTATTTGCTTTTTTGGATTTGAGTAATAAGGGAGTTGTACATGTGGTACATCTTAATTTCCTGGGCAGAATGTCCTGCATTCTCTGTCAGGAAATTAGTGTTATTTAAGTTAATTTTATCCCTGCATTTTAAGGGTAAAGTCAAAGTGTTGTTTTGGATATAGGTTCTCTTATGTGGCCATACAGTATCTGTGATAAGGATGTTATGATCACTTATGTCATTATCTACATTCGAAACTGTGAAATATATTTTATCTCTGTTAACTGCTACATGATCCAGAAGAGTTGATGTTTGGTCAGTCGTGCGTGTTGCATGCATTTTGTTACACAGTGTGAACCCAGATCATGAAAGGGTTTTTATATACTGCTTTTTTAAATGATCATCTGTGAAAGTGTCAATACTTTTATCACCAATAAAAAAACAAGTACCGGTATTGTTAGTCTGAGAAAGGAAATTTTCCAAAGATGTTAAAAATGCCGTTGCATTGTCCCTCACAGGATTGTATCTTCCAATTATATGCAGACTATCTGAATTGGAATTACCAGCTGAGATGTCTCCCCAAATCTCAACCCAGATCAAGCTATGTTTAATTTCACATTTGTTAATTATTTTAATTTTCCACAGTTTATGGATAAATATCCCCTACCCACCAACCCCTTGTGTATCTCTGTGAGCAAACAAACATGAGTAGTTACTTAAATTGTAATATTTGGCATCGTTGCTTTTAACCCAGGTTTCGGATATAACCAAAACATCGACTTTAACAAAGATATGGAGCAGTACGGTATTTCTAATTCGTCTACCTTATTTTTAACACTTCTACTGTCAATATGCATTACTTTTACCTTATTACAGTCAGGAAGAATGTTATTACTCTGAATAGTTTAGTCATGCACACTCACAAATTTTAAATCCCTACAGTTGTAGGGATTAGTGTAGATAGCGTGGTCTGTCGGTATCGTCCCTGTCGTCATCGGCGCTTTACCGCCAAGGCCATCTTGAATGTCCACGGATATGTTGTTTCTAGTTGCTGCTAATATGGCTTCCATTTTCATGGTAAGATGTCTTGTTCGTTATTTCGGATTGGAGATTGCAAATGTCATCTATGCTGGTAATACGCGTAGTCCTTCCAGTGTCGTCCTTTTCAACATAAATTTTACAGTCCTTCGCGGAAACATACTTAAATCCGTGCTGTCGAAGGTCCCTTGCCTTTTGTGCAGATATTTATTCTAAGATGTCAGGTGTTCGTTGATATATATATTCCGTGACTTAGCTTGAATCCCGGCATGGCCAGACTACACCATTGAACTATAGGTACTACCATCGCCCTCTACTATGACTGCACTAATACGCCTTCTCATTCGCCCAGTCACACATGTAAACGAGCGAACACGGTGTAGTTACCAGTTCAGGCGCTTGGAGCACTGAGAAGCTGGCATTAGTCTGCTTGACGAAACACGCTCGGTGATCATTGCTAAGAGTGCTGGTGTAATTTGAGGCTGTGTTTGCCTTATTTGGATTGTTTTCTTTCGTCGTGAACAGTCTTAATGTGTATGTACATAATATTGTTTACTGCTGTGTGCCTTAATGTAAGATGAAAAGCAGATCGGGAAGTGGGAATTCGTTTCATGAATTTGCTCTCAACGAGCAACGTCATAAATGGCTAAATGTTATTTCAAGAAAGGATTTCTCGCCGAATTTCAATTCGAGATCATCGAAACGATATGTTTGCCACACCGAATAAGTCCACACTTTAACGCTACGTAGGAGATATAAACTGCGAGACTGGAATAACACTCTTAGTAAAGGAGCGCCTCTTAGCAGAAAGTCAGTGCCTAAATGAAGTAGAGAAATTGTGATTGTTGGTAGTCAATCGAACAGCAGATGTTATATGTCAAGAAACTCGACACCTTCTTTCAACAGAGAGACGCTTTATTCCATGTTGAGCGAATAAAAACTACTCAAGATGACTGTTATGCAAGCGAAAGTAGAAATCGAATTACCCTTTTCTGTTTTATAATTTCTGCTGCGACTATAAAATAAAGGTTACAGCAGCATTTTCTTCTTTTCTTCTTTTTTCTTCTTTAAGGTACAGAGCTACATAATTTAACACTCGAAACAATAAAGGAAGTCGAAGCTTGCGGTTTTTTCGTGTTGTGCGTTGTGAGTGATAATCATAAGATTAATGTTAGCAGGATAAGAAGAATGTCTATTTCAAAACATTAAACCGAAGATCTGTCATCCTGTTGATATTGAAATGCCTCTTCTTGCTTTCGATAAATGGCACATTCTGAAAAGTAAGAAATTCGTTACAAAAATCTATGTTTGAAGGATATAAATGGTATCAAGAAACTGTATCAGATGCAATGAAATAGAACTGTGAAACCGGTTCATTTTTCTTACATGCAAAAACATCGAGCCGTCTAAGTTTAAGAAAATGAATGTGCGGCGCGCGAAAGATTTTTTTCGCGACTGAAGTAATAACAGCCCTAGAATATTCAAAAGACCATTCGTATAAAGATATGCACGGTTTTTTTAATGCAGGTACCACTGTCATCGATAAAGAGTCGATTCGACATACGTGTCAGTAGCACAAATGTAGGAACATTGCAGCCGGACAAGATGCCTGATTGCATCCGTGAGATAGTAGGTTCGAATCCCACTATCCGCAGCCCTGAAGATGGTTTTCCGTGGTTTCCCATTTTCACACCAGGCAAATGCTGGGGCTGTACCTTAATTAAGGCCAAGGCCGCTTCCTTCCAACTCCTAGGCCTTTCCTACCCCATCGTCGCCATAAGACCTATCTGTGTCGGTGCGACGTAAAGCCCCTAGCAAATAAAAAGATGCCTGATTCTTTTGACAAGACCAAGGTGTTCAACAGTGGTAATGAACTTGATTTATAAAAGAGATTAAAACAGCAGGGTGCAGTACCCATCTGATTTGCCACTGTGGATTTTGAAAGTTATTCATGATTTTGTATTGAAAGCACAACCATTTCTGCATAAAAATCCTGTTGTGTCTATGAGTGACTATTTAGTGCCTGTGTTGCGTGATTTCCCTCACTTCAGTTGCCCTGAAATCGGACATTCATAGTTATTGAGTGAAGTTATTTGTGACTGTGCTATTCCTGTATTCTTAAATAACATAACCACATAAATAACATAGATCTTTGAAAGATTTGAACGCGAGAACGCGAAACACTTAAACAGAAAAGTGTATGAAATTTATTTTCTACAGTATTGACAACCTACCGTTAACATTATTTTGCACGGTTTTACCGCTGTAGAGGGGTTCGTTCTTCACTGACTTTCTTTATTAAGGTGTAAGGTGTGATTCAAATATGTTTATTGAGTGATTGGCTATATATTTGAACAGAAATATACAAAACACTTAACGTGTGCTCTAATGAACAATCGTGTTTCAATGCCAGCGAAGCAGCGCTCGGTGGTAAAAATGGGAACTAGGCCCATATCGCTCATATTGCTGTATTGGGAAGGCGTATAAGCGCAGTCATAGTAGAGGGCGATGGTACTACAGTTCAATGGACTACACTAAAGGCCGTGATATAGAGTCTTACTTGTAACATGTGAGAAATCAACCTTCAATGACTTCTCAAATAAAACGTTGGTGGAAGAGCAGTTTTCATTGAATACATATAAAACAAGGTGAAAATTGAAATAAATAGGTCAACGAAAAGATGAGAATAAACAAACATATGGCTACAACTAGAAAAAACAATACAATCATACGTCCATCAAAAATAAATTTCTTACATTGGGAATCAAATTATTCCAGGGACATCAGTTTCCTTTTCTTGCCAGAACTCTTAACCATGGCATCATTATCATTAACATGTTTCGTGAAGTTGTTGATCAATATATTTGCATGATAGGGCAAAGATAGACAGGTAAGTTAATTTAGAGGTTTTTCACAATATGAGCAGCAATCCCTTGTATCACTTACACTTTGCCTAGCAAGCTGAATCAATACACATTTCTGATTCTTACTCTGAAAGAATGCTACTTCATATTCCTCAGAGATTAAAATCTGCATGATCGTATATATACTTGTACACACATTTTTAAAGCAATTCTGATAGGACCGATAGTAGGACCGATAGATGATAACGCGATTGACCTGTCTACGACATTTGATAGGGTTGATCATGGGAGACTACCGGCAAAAATGAGTGCAATTGAACTAGATAAAAGAGTGACTGAATGGGTTGCTATATTTCTAGAAAATAGATCTCAGAGAATTAGAGTAGGTGAAGCTTTTTCTGACCCTGTAATAATTAAGAGGGGAATTCCTCAAGGCAGTATTATCGGACCTTTATGTTTTCTTTTATATATATATATATATATATATATATATATATATATATATATATATATATATATATATATATATATGATATGATATGAGTAAAAGGAGTGGAAACGGAGGTAAGGCTTTTTGCGGATGATGTTATTCTCTATAGAGTGATAAATAAGTTACAAGATTGTGAGCAACTGCAACGTGACCTCGAAAATGTTGTGAGATGGACAGCAGGCAATGGTATGTTGATAAACGGGGTTAAAAGTCAGATTGTGAGTTTCACAAATAGGTAAAGTCCTCTCAGTTTTAATTACTGCGTCGATGGGGTGAAAGTTCCTGTTGAGGATCATTGTAAGTATCTAGGTGTTAATATAAGGAAAGATCTTCATTGGGGTAATCACATAAATGGGATTGTAAATAAAGGGTACAGATCTCTGCACATGGTTATGAGGGTGTTTAGGGGTTGTAGTAAGGATGTTTAAGAGAGGGCATATAAGTCTCTGGTAAGACCCCAACTAGAGTATGGTTCTAGTGTATGGGACCTTCACCAGGATTACTTGATTCAAGAACTGGAAAAAATCCAAAGAAAAGCAGTTCCATTTGTTCTGGGTGATTTCCGACAAAAGAGCAGCGTTACAAAAATGTTGCAATGTTTGGGTTGGGAAGAATTGAGAGAAAGAAGAAGACCTGCTCGACTAAGTGGTATGTTCCAAGCTGTCAGGGGAGAGGTGGAGTGGAATGACATTAGTAGACGAGTAAGTTTGAATGGCCTTTATAAAAGTAGGAAAGATCACAATATGATGATAAAGTTGGAATTCAAGAGGACAAACTGGGGCAAATATTCATTTATAGGAAGGGGAGTTAGGGACTGGAATAACTTACAAAGGGAGACGTTCAATAAATTTCCAATTTCTTTGAAATCATTTAGGAAAAGGCTAGGAAATCAACAGATAGGGAATCTGCCACCTGGGCTACTTCCCTAAATGCAGATCAGTATTGATTGATTGATTGATTGATTGATTGATTGATTGAATCCACTTCTGTTTAAGCTATTAAACATGCCATTTTCCACTTTTTCATTTGATATGTTCGAGATACAGTACCTGCAATTAAGTTTACTGGCTAGCTTAAAAGCTACATAACCTGAAATGTAAATGACAGGAAACATGTTATCAAAATCTACTTCTATTTCATTTACTTTCCCTAGCACACTGGAAAATTCACTGCATATATCCGTTTCGTCAGTTATGTTCAATGAATCGGAATCTAATTCAAATATGTCCTTGCTTAAATATTTCTTTATATTTTGTAGACCTTAATCATAGAAAACACTGCACTCTTATCTTCTTCTCATCTTCAAAAACTTGTAAAACAGATTCATTATAACTGCCACCACACAACCGTCTATTAGAATCATAGTTGCTGGAGCACGAAGGAACACAGCAATGCCTTGGCATCTGAAATTAAGCTTAGCTTTAGTTGTTATTGTCATACTTGTGCAACGTAAAATAAAATAACACAATTATTCTGCTCTTTCTAACTACTCAATTTTAAAAATACAAACACAGAATGGCTTTAAATACGGCGTGGAATGTCACTCTTATACATACTGCAACATGAGGAAACTCACCTTTGCCGTAAATTAATGCCGTTCCAGGATGCCAAATAGCGTGTAGATTAATTGCTTAAACTATAAAACACAAAATATCTTCAGTACACTTTGAATTTTACACAATGCCATCAAGTTAATTGACGCTGAACACAAAATATAATGATACACCACGTTAGACGTGTTTACAAATTACGAACTCAGAAGTCATATGCCTGACTCCAAGCGACGGTGTCAGATCTCCAATGTCACGGCCTTAGTAAAGTCCGGCCATGATCCCGGCATCAGTGGAGGTCAATCTTGGTTTGCTTCTCTTTGCTGTTAGTATGTCTTCTTTCTTCAAGCGACTGAAAAATTTTACCAACAGAGGGGGCGGTAGTTCTGCTTTATTCTGAGGAAGTCTGTGGCACGCTTCAATGTCATTTGTGTTTATGTCTACTCCTAGACACTTGGCAACATCTTTCACGATTTGGAGAGGCTTCTCATTGATAACCACAGGCAGCCCATGAATTTCTAGGTAATTTGTGCGAACATATTGCTGGAGCTCCTTATTTTCAGATCTGAGCCGCCTGTATCTCGTTGTTAGTTACATCACACTCGTTTCGCAGAACAGTGTTTTCCGCCATAGCTTTGTTGAAATTATCGCTCATTTTGATTAGTTCAGCTTTCATTTCGTCAAAACTTGCGGCACAAAACGATACAGACTTTTGAATATGTTTCTGTTCACACTCGATATATTCAATGTTAGTGAGCGTATTGTTGATTTGATTAATAACACTAGCCAGGTTCTTGAGGTTAGGACAGTCACTATTGTTTTTGTTGCTAACACACTCACTATCGTCACAATCACCACAATGCAACTTACTGGTTTTAGAGGGAATAAGTTTTTTAAAATTCTCTTCTGTTAAGTTCGACACAAGTTCTATGATGAGACTTACCACACCCGTCACATATGAATATTAATATAATATAATATAATATAATATAATATAATATAATATAATATAATATAATATAATATAATATAATATAATATAATATAATATAATATAATATAATATAATATAATATATGAATATAAGTTGAATATTTTCATTGCAGCTCCAACACACAGACTTCTGTTTAGACGCCATCTTGGCTAACTTTTCAATTTTGGTTAATTCACCTATTTTATACTTTTCCTAGATGATCTGTATGCCGTAGGTGATGATCGGGGCTATTGTACTTCTAAACAGTGCCATTGCCGTGCTGATAGACAGATTCCTAATATTGTTTATGTACCGGTACTATATTGCCCTGATCAGTTGTAATCGAGCTAGCGAAGCGAGGGGTTGTATTGTTCAGTGAGTGCTGTGCGAGAAGTACGAATATTGCTATAGAGCAATATCGCACGGCCATAGGTCGATTCCACGGGCGAGTGAAGTGTGTGTGTGTACGCCAAGTTATAAGGTGCATCTACGAAAATCTGGGCTCGAGGGAACTATGACGGTGGCAGCAATGGTGGCAATTCTTCTGATAATAGGAGGCGTAGAAGTGAACCCTGGACGAACGAGATCATTGAGCTGGGAGGACATAGAAAAGATTAGGGAAATAGTCAGAGATGCTTGCCAGATTGCGTAAAAGAGGGAGCTAATTCGCGAGTTGAGAAATGATATGACAGAAATGAAAGACTGTATAAAAGAAGATATAAGAATTATGACAGAAATGGTGGTGGAAAACTCTAGGGAAATAGAATTATAGAAGTCGAAAATGAAGGTGATTGAAGGAGAAATGGATAAATTAAAGTGGCAACAGAAAATGACTATCCAGGACGCAAAGAGGAAAAATATTTTCATATACGGCATTCCGGAGAACGAAAAGGAGAATTTGAATGATCTAACGAGTAAAGTGTTGCATATTATAAATAATCATATAAAGATAAATTGTAAAGAAGAAGCTATTGATAAAATCTATAGGCTGGGGAGAGTCAATGGGAAAAGACATATTAAAGTTAAAGTGAGTTCGGCTCTGAAGGCGAACAAAATTATCCTCAATGGGAAAAACGTAAAAGGAAAAAGGATTTGGGTAAGAAGAGATATGGATAAAGAGACAGTCATGGAACAGAGGGTCTTGCGATTTCACCTAGTAAAAGCTAGGAACTATGGACTAAAAGCATACATAAGAGGCAAACGTATTATAGTAGGTGACAGTAACTGGTCGCGTATCTGGTCAATTGCACAGCTACGGGAAATGGATACAGTTGAGTTCATCACACCTCGAAGTGCAACGGTCTGTTGAGGAAAGAATGTGCCAGTCATCTGCCGGTGCCGTGGCTGATAACGTACTATCTGATGACAACAGCGACCTTCATACTCTACAGAAGAACAGAAGACTGCATAGTGTCGAGCACATAGTAGAGGAGGATGGACAACCAGGTGACTGTCGTGTCGACACGAATCAAGAAAGCAGCGGCACATCTGATGATAGAACCAAGACTTTGGCCGGGAAAGGTAAATCCTTGAGTGTAATAGACTTCTGGGTTAAAAAGGGCAAATGATAGAAAGACAGTTTAGACAAAGAAATAATTACTTCATCAGAGGGTAGTATTCTAGAACTGGAGAAAAAGAGAATAACTAGAAGTAACACAAGCAACTCGTCTGAGGGTAAAAGTAAGAAATAGCTAGAATGGAATATTGGTATGGTCAACATTGAAGGTTTCTTGAACAAGTTAGGAAATGAACAGGTAAAATTGTTAATGGCAGAAATTCATATCATTACCTTTGTTGAGAGTTGGATAGCACCGGGATATGAAGTACATATTGAAGGTTTTAAAACGTATAGCAAGGCATGGGGCTGGAATGCTCGCAAAGGGAGATATCCCGGTGGTATACTAACCTTGATAAGGGAAGAAGTAAAGGAGAAAATTGAAATAATAGAAACAGATATTGAAGAAATACTTTGGGTGAAAAGAAGGGTAAAACAAAACAGGGATGTTAATCTATGTCTCGATTTTGTATATAATACTCCCGAGGGCTCGACATTGGCAAACAAGGAATTCTTCACAGAGTTAGTACTAGAAGTAAAGAGATGAAAGAATATACATGATTACATGGGGGACTTCAGTGCGAGGATTGCAGACTTAAAACCAGTTTATTGTAAAGAGGCTGAGGAAATAATAATTGGAAAAAGAATTAGTCAAGATAAAGTTTGCAATAACTACGGCGAAAAACTATTAGCATTATGTGGAACAAAAGAGCTCTATTTTTTAAATGGGTGGTGGCCAGGAGATGAAAAGGGTAATTTAACGTTTATAACAGAAATGGGTGGTAGTGCAATCGATCTAGTATTATGTTCTAAGGAGGCATTACAACTCATTAAGACGATAAATGTTAAAGGTTGGGGAGAATCGCATCACTTACCCATAATTATAAATATGGTAAGCACGGAAGAGAATAGTGGGGTAATTATAAATGTAATATTAAAGGGAGGTCAGTTACAAAATATATATGGAGAGAAGACCTTAGCATAGAACTCAAGGAATATTTCGAAGGTAGGTACTTTGAAATTATTAAGACAGGAATAAAGTACGCGATTGAAGACAATAAAATAGACGAGGCGATAAAGCTAATAGAAAACTCAATACTGTACCAGGAAAAGTTGTGGGCAAAGGGCATGAGTAGGACCTCAGGGAGTGGAACTGGGTTTTGGAGCCGATACAGAGAAGGATAGTCTCGCAGAGCGAATAATAGATGGTAAATAATTTTTTTTCTTAAAACAATTTATTAATTTTTCACCCTGCGGTATGATTATTGACTCAAATTTTGCATAGAAATTAAATGTCGAAAATAATCTCCTTAAAAAAATGGCATAAATATCATTGGTTTCAAAGTCTTTCATATGGGGAATTTCCACCTAAAGTCTTTTTAAACCTAAGCACACTTTTGTAATTGTAAATGAGAAAATTATCGAAGTTTTCAGTTCTCAGTTCGTCAATCTCGATATATAGCACACTTGAAAGCCTACAGTCTTTCTATGAGAAATGAAACTGAAATTAAATTTATCACTTTTGAGAAATTATGAAAATTGTTCACACGCGACATTGAAGTTTCACGGTTCAAAATAAATGAAAAAGTATAGTCAGTTTGTTACTCACTTATGACAAGAACTGTTGCTACCAAATGTCGAAAGATGGACGTCTGGAATGTTCCATGTAGAATCAGGATTGGCGATGTTGACGTTCCCAATGAGGTGATGACAGCTGGAACTGGATCACGTTGAGTTGTAGCTTGCTCGGGTGATTTTCGCACACGAAAATTTACTTAGTGTGAGTAGTTTATCACTGACACTGTTGAACACTATTTATGGCGTATGAAGAATCACAGTCCTTTCTGTACGAAATGCTATTTACAGTCGTTATTGAAACGTTCATAATCACACAGTTCACATAAAAGAAAAAAGAAAGTAAGTCGATAAGCACAGTCTTTGAACACAGTCTGAAGTTGCTAGGGATTATTTTCTGCTAATCCTGTTACTATAATGTTATATTAACACAGAAAAGTTCTCACTTTTTCACTCAAATTACTACTGTGAGTCTTATGTTGATGTGACGTGAATATGAGTTCTGGTAATTCTAAGTATTAGGCTCAGTAGAAGTTCAATGTTACTTGAAGTTACCTAAGTCCACACGTAATGAAATAGTTAATATTTGTACTCCAATAAGTTCACTCGCGTTACAGTCTTAAATGTCTTTAGGATTATATTGTAATCGCGACGCGGTATACTAACTGCAGTGCGACGTCCTTTAATAATTCTATCGGTGATAGAATTTCGCGTTCCGGAGATACGACGGAAAGTACTTCTACCGTGACTGCGCGAACATACTGTACGCGGGCCGGTCTCTTCGCTATCTCACTCACACAGCTGTTTGCTTGTCCTTGTACTAGTTTGCGGGCTGTCTGGCCTTGACATATATAGATACCAGCGCAGGGAGGGGTGGCGGCTCTCTCGGCCATGTGACCGTGATTACGTAATTTCGTTGAGACTTTAAATTATTATAACTCAACAACCGTTTGATGAATTAATTTGAAATTTACAGGGATTAACTTTTATGATGTTTGCTATAATTCAGCGTTTGTCCCGTTGAAATTGGTTAAGGTGTTAAAAAGCTGTTAAAAGAAAATTTCTTTCGAGAAATATCTCTAGGGGAGGTGAGCTTCAAGCGACAGGTGACGTCACTTGACTCCGCCTAGCGCACTCGTAGGGTCTGGCACATACTGGAACATTCTTTACATGGATGTTCGTACGTCGGTCGGATTTTTAATGCTGGAAATAACATTTCTTTCAATTAACATGGACCAGGACCTAGGCCTTCCTGGTACAATACTGATGGCAGGACATAAGAAGCAGGCTCGGGAGGTAAAAATACAAAGAAATAGTGGGTGGTACAATGAAGAATGCAGACAAAAAATCAGAAGTAGTGAAAGCACTAGACACATTCAGAAAAATAGGCGGGCGTGAACTAAGAACTGCATTCTGTAGCAAAAGAATAGAGTATAAAGAATTATTGGTAAGAACTAAAGATTTGTGGCAGAAGAAACAGACTGACAACTTAAACATAGATGCTTTGAATAATAATACTAAGTATGGCATAGAATAAATCAAATTTGTAAAGATAGAAAAAATATAACTCAGGTAAATATAAGCCATAGAGAATGGATAGAATCCTTTAGTAAACTATTACTGTAAGTGGTGAAGGTGGTTGGAAACAGGATGTACAGAAGATGGGAATCTCGAGAGGACTGGAGTGCACCCTGCCCGATTTATATAACCAAATTTTAGAGAAAGGGGGGAAAGGGAAATCAGGAGCAATTTCAGGTATAAACAATTAATTCTGGAAGGAAGCAACCAAAATTAGCTTTATCCTAGCAAGTATAGTCAAAATATTTAACAAGATCTTCGAGGGAGCAAGATTCCCTAAATCATGGCAAGAAGGTATCATTTGTCGTGTATACAAGAAACGTGGAGAGAGATCTAACCCAAGTAATTATAGAGGGATTACGTTGCTAGATTCTTTAAGTAAGATATACACAGGGATACTGGCAGAAAGATTAATGAATTGGGCGGAGGAGTACTCGATCCTGTCGAGATTACAAGCAGGATTCAGAAAGAGAATGAGGACTAGTGACAATATACTGGTAGTTAAAACAATAATAGATAAATATATTAAGAAGAAAAGAGGCAAGTTGTACATTACTGTAATCGATTTAGAAAAAGCTTTCGATTCGGTGAGTAGAAAAGCTGTCGTCCACAAGTTGGGGCAGATCGGAGTATCAGCTAAAATTATAGGAGCAATATATAATATATATTCGGAATTTAAATGTACTGTCAAAGTTAAAAATGGTTTAGTAGTGCGAGAGATAACTTCTAAAGTGGGTCTTAAATAAGGGTGTACACTGTCCCCCATATTATTTTTATTGTTTATTAACGATATTTTCCACTCGAAATAATTTGAAAAAGGAGCGTATCCATGTCTCGGGTATCAAGATATTCCGGGCCTAATTTTTGCGGACGATATAATTCTACTCGCATTAACACCAAACAAGATGCAAAATAGTATTAATGAGGTAGAGAACTACTGTAAAGAGTGGAATTTAAAGGTTAAGTCATAGAAAACTAGAGTAATGGTTTGTAAAAGGGGTGTAAAGCTTTCTAAGAGTGAACAGTGGTGGATTGGTAAGACAAAGTTAGAAGTGGTCAGAGAAATCGAATACTTAGGGACGATTATAAGTAGTAATGGTAGTTGGTCTGACCAAATAAAAAGATCAAACTGAGAGGAATAAGTGCTTTGGCTAGTATCAAAATATTGGATAAAAGGATGCCTAACGTAGAATACAAAATTCAGGAAAACATATTTAATGCAATAGTTAAAGCTAAGGTATTGTATGGATCAGAAATTTGGGGAATAGATCAGGGAATTGTAGCATTAGATGTAATCGTTAGCAAATTTGCCAAAATAATTATGGAACTAACAAACTGTACTGCAAACAGTGGAGTAAGAATGATATGTGAAGGGGTGAGTATACGGGCTGATATTGCAAAACGAATAGTCAAGTATTGGTTGAGATTAAACACGGGGGGAGGTGTGAAATATTAGGCATAGCCTATCAGCATCAAATGAAACATCTAAACGAAGGCTGCTGGGTGGATGGGGTGAAGAAGCTTCTAGAGTACATAGGATTGCGATTATACTGGGTAAGTAATATGTCAAGGGATGACAGGACATTGCATAAGAAATTACTTCAAAGAGTGAAAGATATAGAAAGACTAGGGCAGAATGCAACAGCAAGAGAACACTAACAGAATTTTGTAAAATAAGTGAGAATATGACTATAAGGACACAAATATAAAAAAAATGGAAATGAGAGGAATAATCTGGTGGTTGATGGGAGTGTATAAAAATAAAGCTTTAAGAGAAAAAGTGACGAAAATAAAGTATTTTATCTAATTCAAATATGGATGTGGCACATTTGATTGAGGACTGCAAAGAAACAAGAAACATTAGAGAGAAATACATAGTGTATCGGGTGGTACACCCCCACGCCGCTAATTCGAACTTTGCGCCAGTTGAAACTCCTCTACTGGCAGAAGCCTGAACTTTATCTACTGCGTAAATGTTCAAGTTTCTCAGAAGATGTCACTTCTTGTAAATTTTGAAGTTTCGGAACTGGGTCGTTTTCGATGTATTTTTGTTTTGCCTGTAGTAAGAAGTGTGGACATTCTCTTCCAGATGGCACTACTGAAGAAATACAATTATGCACCTTAGTGCGAAGTGAAAGAACTATGTTTTTGAAGAAATTTTGTGTTTATATGTTTGTTCTTTGTTAAATTTCTTTCAGTTATTGTTTATGTTGGCAATATTAACTCCTTCCTTCCGCCAGGTTTGAATTTAGCCAATCCCGAATTTCTTTAATTAATTTATGACCAATCAGGTGTATCTTCTTCAACTTGGATATGTTGCTTAACCCTAACCAATAAAATTCTTGTGGGAGGGTGTTCTCATTCCTGAAACTCCTCGAACTTTCCGCGAGAGTATATAAACTGCTGATTTTCGGGTCTCCTCGCCACTTCAGTAACATCTTTCAGTGTGTAAAGTACATAGCAGGGGGTGGGAAGCACCTCTTTCTTCGGGCAGCAGTTCAACCACAAGGTAATGGCCGTTTAATAATTTCTTTTTTTGCTAGCTCAGCAGTTTAACTCTCGGGGCAAGTCCGAAGCTTTTCCACCATGTAACCTTTCCCCTAAAATGTAAAGACACTTAGTATATATTCTATCTTTTAAACTACAAATTGGGATAGAGAGTGCTTAACCCTCTCGAGCTCCCACTCATATTGCTTTGAGGTGAATTTATTTTTCTCAACCGTTTCTTCCAGTCTAGTGTAATGTAAATTGTCTTCTCATATAAGTCACCTCTTTAGTATGGGATTAGCCCTTGCAATAACGGCCTAGTGCCAAGTAGGTTTTAAACAAAATGTATTAGTAGTGCAGCTTCGCCTCCTTTCAAATTGGTATTGTCGAGGCCATGTAATATTTCTGTTTCTTTACTTGATAGGCCTCAGTAGGTTGGGTATTTTTACCCCTGTTTTCATGTCCTTGGAGGACAACTAGAATGTGGAGTTTGGTGTGTCCTTTGATAGGCTTAAATTTTGAGAGCGAGTCGCCCTTTCTTGAAATTGCGTTGTAGTATGCCTCGAGGAGGCTTTACCGTGTAAAGAGGAGCAAGTGCTCCTGGGCATGATAGGGGTCTTCTGCCCCTTTGATGAATTGTGTATATCGTAAAGTTGGGCTTATAGCTCAAGAATTGTGTGTCTGGCTCTCGGAGCCCAAATCCTGTAATCACTGTAATTGTACATTTTCGAATTGTGTTTCGGTTACTGAGTACCTGTTCTCTTTGTTATTTCTTAATCTTGAAAAGAAAATATAACCTTGTTAAATTTTATCTTCACTTTAATTTCGTATTATGGGACCTATTCACCCCCGCACCTTCTTTCACCTCTGCTGTTCCACAGATACCTCGGAACACATAGAAAGGAAAGAGTAGGATAAAATTCTATATAAAGACGAACTGTACACACTATTAAACAGTCTATTAAACAGAGAATGGAAGAAACCGTGAAAAATAGCAAAATTATTTAATACTATTAGAGTTATTTGGGAAAAAATGTAAAGAAAACAGAGATAATTACATGCACAACTTAGTTAAAATTCAGGAAATACCGCTTAAGGATAAGGTTGTATAGTTCAAAAATATATCAATCAATCAATCAATCAATCAATCAATCAATCAATCAATCAATCAATCAATCAATCAATCAATCAATCAATCAATACTGATCTGCATTTAGGGCAGTCGCCCAGGTGGCAGATTCCCTATCTGTTGCTTTCCTAGCCTTTTCCGAAATGATTTCAAAGAAATTGGAAATTTATTGAACATCTCCCTTGGTAAGTTATTCCTATCCCTAACTCCCCTTCCTATAAATGAATATTTGCCCCAGTTTGTCCTATTGAATTCCAACTTTATCTTCATATTGTGATCTTTACTACTTTTATAAACGCCATTCAAACTTATTCGTCTACTAATGTCATTCCACGCCATCTCTCCGCTGACAGCTCGGAACATACCACTTAGTCAAGCAGCTCTTCTTCTTTCTCTCAATTCTTCCCAACCCAAACATTGCAACATTTTTGTAACGCTACTCTTTTGTCGGAAATCACCCAGAACAAATCGAGCTGCTTTTCTTTGGATTTTTTCCAGTTCTTGAATCAGGTAATCCTGGTGAGGGTCCCATACACTGGAACCATACTCTAGTTGGGGTCTTACCAGAGACTTATATGCACTCTCCTTTACATCCTTAGTACAACCCCTAAACACCCTCATAACCATGTGCAGAGATCGGTACCCTTTATTTACAATCTCATTTATGTGATTACCCCACTGAAGATCTTTCCTTATATTAACACCTAGATACTTACAATGATCCCCAAAAGGAACTTTCACCCCATCAACGCAGTAATTAAAACTGAGAGGACTTTTCCTATTTTTGAAACTCACAACCTGACTTTTAACCCCGTTTATCAACATACCATTGCCTGCTGTCCATCTCACAACATTTTCGAGGTCACGTTGCAGTTGCTCACAATCTTGTAACTTATTTATCACTCTATAGAGAATAACATCATCCGCAAAAAGCCTTACCTCCGATTCCACTCCTTTACTCATATCATTTATATATATAAGAAAACATAAAGCTCCAATAATGCTGCCTTGAGGAATTCCCCTCTTAATTATTACAGGGTCAGATAAAGCTTTGCCTACTCTAATTCTCTGAGATCTATTTTCTAGAAATATATCAATCCATTCAGTCACTCTTTTGTCTAGTCCAACTGCACTCATTTTTGCCAGTAGTCTCCCATGATCCACCCTATCAAATGCTTTAGACAGGTCAATCGCAATACAATCCATATGACCTCCAGAATCCAAGATATCTGCTATATCTTGCTGGAATCCTACAAGTTGAGCTTCAGTAGAATAACCTTTCCTAAAACAGAATTGCCTTCTATCGAACCAGTTATTAATTTCACAAACATGTCTAATATAATCAGAAAGAATGCCTTCCCAAAGCTTACAAACAATGCATGTCAAACTTACTGGCCTGTAATTTTCAGCTTTATGTCCATCACCCTTTCCTTTATACACCGGGGCTACAATAGCAACTCTCCATTCATCTGGTATAGCTTCTCCGACCAAACAATAATCAAATAAGTACTTCAGATATGGTACTATATCCGAACCCATTGTCTTTAGTATATCCCCAGAAATCTGATCAATTCCAGCCGCTTTTCTAGTTTTCAACTTTTGTATCTTATTGTAAATGTCATTGTTATCATACGTAAATTTTATTACTTCTTTGGCCTTAGTCTCCTCCTCTATCTCGACATCATCCTTGTAACCAACAATCTTTACATACTGCTGACTGAATACTTCTGCCTTTTGAAGATCATCACATACACACTCCCCTTATTCATTAATTATTCCTGGAATGTCCTTCTTGGAACCTGTTTCTGGCTTAAAATACCTATACATACCCTTCCATTTTTCACTAAAATTCGTATGACTGGCAATTATGCTTGCCATCATGTTATCCTTAGCTGCCTTCTTTGCTAGATTCAATTTTCTAGTAAGTTCCTTCAAATTCTCCTTACTTCCACAGCCATTTCTAACTCTATTTCTTTCCAGTCTGCACCTCCTTCTTAGTCTCTTTATTTCTCTATTATAATAAGGTGGGTCTTTACCATTCCTTACCATCCTTAATGGTACAAACCTGTTTTCGTATTCCTCAACAATTTCTTTAAACCCATCCCAGAGTCTGTTTACATTTTTATTTACCGTTTTCCACCGATCATAGCTACTTTTTAGAAACTGCCTCATGCCTGCTTTATCAGCCATATGGTACTGCCTAACAGTCCTACTTTTAAGACCTTCCTTTCTATCACATTTATTTTTAACTACCACAAAACAGCTTCATGATCACTAATACCATCTATTACTTCAGTATTCCTATAGAGCTCATCTGGTTTTATCAGCACCACATCCAGGATATTTTTCCTTCTGGTTGGTTCCATCACTTTCTGAATCAGCTGTCCTTCCCATATTAACTTATTTGCCATTTGTTGGTCATGCTTCCTGTCGTTCGCATTTCCTTCCCAATTGACATCTGGCAAATTCAGATCTCCCGCTACAATCACATTTCTTTCCATGTCGTTTCCCACATAGCTGACTATCCTATCAAATAATTCCGAATCCGCGTCAGTGCTACCATTTCCCGATCTGTACACTCTAAATATATCAAGTTGCCTATTATCTTTAGAAATGAGCCTTACACCTAGAAATTCATGTGTCTCATCTTTAACTTTTTCGTAGCTTACAAATTCTTCTTTCACCAGAATGAACACTCCCCCTCCCACCCGTCCTATCCTATCTCTACGATACACACTCCAGTGCCGTGAGAAAATTTCTGCATCCATTATATCATTTCTCAGCCATGATTCAACTCCTATTATAATATCTGGTAAATATATATCTATTAAATTACTTAATTCTATTCCTTTCCTTACAATACTTCTACAGTTCAACACTAACAATTTTATGTCATTCCTACTTGATTTCCAGTTCCCTGTTCCCTTATCACCGCTCCCTAGGCCATCCCGTTTCCCTGAATGTACCTCCCTATTACCCTTCCAAACAAATTTCCTAACTTATACGTATCACTGCGGTTTAAATGAAGGCCATCTGAGCGCAGATCCCTATCTCCTACCCACCCATTAGGATCTAGAAATTTCACTCCCAGTTTCCCACATACCCACTCCATAGTCTCATTTAAATCCCCAATCACCCTCCAGTCAGTATCCCTTCTACACAGTATTCCACTAATAACAATCTCCGCTTTCTTAAACTTCACCCGTGCTGCATTTACCAGATCCAACACATCTCCAACTATGTTGGTACTTATATCAGCTTGCCTTACATTGTTGGTACCAACGTGAAACACTACCACCTTCTCCTTCCCCTCCTCCCTGTCTTCTACTTTCCTCAACATCTGCCCCAACCTAATTCCTGGATAACACTCTACCCTGGTACCCTTTCCTCCACACACTTTCCCCACGTGTCTAACGATGGAATCCCCCATGACCAGAGCCTCAACCCTACCCACCTCATTTGATCCCCTCCCCTCCTGGTCAAACTTATCTTTCCTGATAGCTGCAGAAGCTACTTCCTCCTCCCTTTTCTCCTTCCCATGACCCTGTTCCACCTGTCTTTTCCTATCCTCTACTCTACATTTTTCTTTCCTACCTTTTCCCTTCCTCCTACTTCCACACATCTCAGCAACAGTTCCCTGTCCCTCATCTTCCCTCTGTTGTTCTACCTGGAGTGACTTGTACCGATTTCGCATAGACACCTGTCCTGAATTCTGATCCTGAATAGAGCCCTTGCCTGCAATCTCCTTCCTCTTAGAACATTAGACCACCTGTCTTCTACAACTCCTCCCTTTCCTTCCCCTCCCTCTTGTACACCTACTGTAACCTGTACATTGTTTGAGGGAGTTTTATCTGTAACTATGTAACTATTAAAGAATATGTCTGTGGTAGTAAATTATAATTGAGTATGGTATCAGTTACAAGTGAGTGGAATTTCGAAATTGAACAGAACCAGTGACATGTGATAGCGATGGATGCGATGATCGGACGGTCTCTCCCCCGGGTTGGTGGCCATCCGTGGCTGGGTGGGGGATGTCCGTTCATTGTTTCCAATCGGTCGTGTGGAGTTAAATATATTCGATTTACTGTAATTAATAATCCTGATCGTATGTGTGTGCAATGGTCGCGGCGGGCGGACCTTCTCCTCCTCCCCGGTGGGCGGTTGGCCCTAGCTTGGTGGAGGGGAGTGGGTCTGTTCGCTATTTTTATAAGGATGTATTATATGTATGTGGTTTGCAGTATATATTATCTAACTGTTAACGAATCTTTGGATTTTTGTGAATCAAGCTTTCGGTTATTGATCTGTTGGCTTGGAGTACGTTCAAATTTAACTACATGTAATGATTTAGATTACAATAAACGAACACGCTCTCCCCCGTTGGCGGTCATCCGTAACTGGGAGAGAAGTGCATTCATTCATTCATTCATTCATTCATTCATTCATTCATTCATTCATTCATATTGCCCTGATTGCTGCCGATGTCCTTTCTTCTATGTGAAGACTGTATGATGATGCTGTTGTTTGCAGTATAACCCCTAGGTATTTGAATTTGTTAACTCTCTCTAGTGAAGTGCCTGAAAACACAATTTTGTCGGTCGCTGCCGCTTTTCTACCCTTCCTAAAAGTCATCTGTACCGTTTTCTCTTGGTTTATGGTGACATCGTATTCCTTGGCCCAATTCTCCAGCTTGTTAATTGCTTCTTGTACTTCTGTCCTTATAGGAGACCCGATCACCATATCATCTGCATACAGGATTATAGTTGTATTCGAGCTCTCCTTAATGATTTTAGTGAAGCCTGCTGTATAAATGTTAAATAGTGTAGGACTGATAGGGTCACCCTGCAATACGCCATTCGTTTGAATAATCCGTTTCGATTTTTCCACGTTGTTATTTATACACGGCGCCTGCCGGTCGTGTTGCTCCTCAAGCTGTTAAATTTTCAGAAATGTAATAGTTTAATGGAAAGTAGTGAGTGCATAGAATTTAATGACGGGAAGAAGAAGATGTCAAATACCAGTGGAAGTGTGGATCAGACAATTCCTAGGTATGAGCCTGCAGGCTCGTTGGAATTAATAGAAATGAATGAATGAATGAATGAATGAATGAATGAATGAATGAACATAGGCCAAAGGGAAAATAATTCTCGAAGTGTTTGTGTACCGGTATGTGACGCACGCATCGTGCATGCGGAAGCGTGTGTTGACTGTATTAATTTATTATCCAAACTGGCCTCAAGGAATGAAATTATTCGAATGTTAAGGGAAGACATTGAAAGTATTAAACTAAATAGACTTAGTTAACATGGTGTGGGTGAAGCGCAAACTGAGACATGGTCGGAAGTAATTATGAGGAGTTGCAACAGTAGGCCTAAAACTAATCATGATCGGGGCGTAGGCCTATGTATTGAATTAAGGAATACGTTCCAGGGCCTTGAATCAATTACCTCTAGTGAGGAAGAATGTATAAATATTAACACTTCCACTCCCAAATTTTTTAAACCATGTGCATGTCCCATACCAGATTTTTCTTGATGTTTCAACGATGGTTGAAATAGTCTGAAAAAACCTCTATTAGCTACTGGACAGTCATGGTACGACAACATTAGTAATAGTTTTCTCTTGGCACTTCTACCAGAACTTGACAAATGTTTACAACTAGTTCTACTACAACTTATCTTCACTATACTCATAAAAGTCAGGCTCATCATTGTTCTCTAACATTTCTAAAATATAATCTTCCTTCATGCTTTCTTTACACTTCTGCGCACTCATCTTAGAAGACAGCTGTGAAAAAAAGAGCACAAGGCACATAATTATTGACAAAATACGGTAAGGCGATTTAGAAATTTTCCGTCGTCTGAACAGAGCATGTGATGAACTACAAAATTACAGCGCCAGACTGGACTCGGAAGTGGAGAAGAGTGCAGTGCTTGAAATCCGATTTAAATCGTGTTTCGGACAGTGGGAGTATGCTGATAACCGAGTTAACTCGGGAATGGAATGGAAAAGGTTAATAACGGTCCAGCCATTACAAGGAAGCCTGCACTGGGGTTGAGGAAGAAAGAATGCACGGTAAGTAGTTGTGTACGGGGATAGCCATGGTCGGGATATTGCTGTCGAACTTGGTAATATTCTACCAGGGACTGAAGTTGTAAGTTTTGTCAAGCCAGGTGCTCAGTTCAAAGAGGTTCTTAAGTCAGATATGGAAGAGATGGGAACACTTAATGAGAAATACTACGTGGTTATTATGGCAGGGGCGAATGTTATTGCTAGAAATGAAGCATCAAATGTGATTTCTGGGGTGAAGAATGCACTTTGCAGATTAAAGACCACCAATGTAATATTATGTATTATTCCACATGGACATGATTTAATTGAATGATCTTGTGTAAATAAGTTAGTTGATGATACAAACAAGCGCCTACAGAAGATTGCCAAATGCTTTCAAAATACAGAAATAATTGATATGGGCAATATGGATCGATGATATTTCACAAATCATGGCATGCATCTTAGCAGAAGAGGAAAAAAGCAGCTATGCAGTATGATAAGGAAAAAAATACGATAGACTCCATGAACAAGTATCATGAATAATGCCATACCATTGCTGTTCGATAAAGATGAGGAAGTTGCAGAACATTTGCAGGTAATGAAAGTAAGAAGAGTTGAGGTGAGTGCTACCACTAAAGAAGGTTGCCCAGGAGAATAAAATCAGCTGAAAGGGATTAATGTGATTCTACCTCAATCATCAGAGACAGCAATACCAGAAAGCACCGAGTACTCACGGAAAACTAATGAGGAAACCATTGAGCTCGTCAGTAGCAGTCACGTGGATGAACGAGGAGAGGAGTTACTGGAAAAGTTGGATGTTGGAGCACCGTCAGGACAAACTGAAGGAAGGCAAGCTAAACAACAGAAATAAGAACGTCAAGTAGGACAAGGAAACGACCAGTATTTCTAGATCAGGTTTATTAAGGTAAAGTGTAGCAATAGTAATAATCTAATGGGAGCGATTAATTTGTTCCACCAGAATGTTCAATCCTTAAGAAATAAAATTCTAAGTATGGAGGTTCTGTTGGCAGATAACCTACAAGGGTATGATGTTTTATGTTTAACTGAACATTGGTTGATAGAGGTTGAGGTTTCAAACTTTGTATTAGAATGTTATGCTCTTGCAAGTAAGGTTTGTAGAAAGAAAATGATAGGTTTGTAGAAAGAAAATGATGTGTGGAGGTTCATGTATATATGTGAATTATAACATCAAAAGTAAGCAGTTGGATAAATTTTAATATCTGAATGTAGAGGATTATTTCGAGGCTAGCTTTGTTGAACTAGTGGATTATAAGTTAATACATATATGCATTATTTTATAGAAATCCTTCTACTAATGTTAAAATTTTTATAATAATATTGAAATTATTTTAGATGACCCACAGAATAAGAACAAAAATGTAATAATCATGGGCGACTTTAAAGTAGATTTCTTAGGGAATAATGGTGGGTGAGATAAGCAAAGGCTAGAAATGTTGCTTTCCTTGTATAGTCTAAAGGCAGTTGTAAATCAACCAACTAGAATATCTGGGGATTAAAAGTCATCAGTAGATTAAGTTGTACTGAACGAGGTAATGTGGAATTGTGAAATAGACGTTTATGATACAGGTTTTTCAGATCATTTTGCTCAAATTGTGAATCTAAATTTTACGGTAATAGGAAACCATAATTTAAAAAATAACAATGTAATATACAGCGAAACTAGAGTGTTTAACAAGGAAAATATTTTAAACAGTTATTGGCCAAGGAAACTTGGGAGAGTGTATTTAGAAATAACTCAACTAATGAGGCCTTCAGTGAGTTTTTCGGTTTGTTCAACTATTATTATCAAGTGTCAATACTAGTCAAAAGGGAAATTGTAAAGATTTATAGGAATGGGTGGATTTCAACAGAAATTCAAGTAGATGATTAAGGTTTATAAGCAAATGTGTGAAAGTGTGTAACACCTCATCTGAATTGAAGGTTTATTATAAGAAATATAAGAACATATACCGAAAAGTATTGAAGGCTGCCCAAAGATTGCATAATGAGAATGAGTTCAAAAATTCTAAAAACAGGTCTAAATGTATGTGGAACATTATAAAAAGAGAGAAAGGTACTCTAGTTCCAATAAAAATAATATTACTTTTACTAATGCAGGGTAAGAAGTCAGTGATCCAGAAGAATTTGCAGAAATTTTAGTAACATTTTTCTAGAAGCAGTTTTCAGGTTACCGGAAAATTTGCAAAAATCAATGACAAGAACAAACTTAAATACAGTTAACAGGAATGTATCATCCATGTTTCTTACTCCTGTGACTGAGCAAGAGATAGAGAACATAATAAAACAGATGGTGGGTAAAAAGAAGTCTTCTGGTTTAGATGGTTATTCAAACTACCTTATTAAATGCTGTTGCCAATACATAATCAAGCCTCTCTGTTATTTGATAAATTTGTCACTAACCACTGATAAATTTTCAGATAAATTCAAGGTAACTAAAGTTGTTCCAATACATAGAAGAGGTTGTGAAGAAGATACTGGTAACTATAGGCCTGCCTGCTTCCCTCTGTATTCTCCAAAATACTGGATAAACTATGTACGATTGACTATTGTCATTCTTAGAGAAGCATAATATATTAGCTGGTTGCCAAAATGGCTTTCGTAAAAATAGATCAACTACCACAGCATTCATTAACTTTATTGAACGGATATATGACACGCTAGATGGGAAGGGTGCATGTTTAGGTACTTTCTTAGACTTAACAAAAGCTTTTGATATAGTTGACCACAGCTTGCTTTTAGAAAAGTTGTACATGCATGGAGTTCGGGGAATGGCCTATAACTGGTTCAAATCATTTTTAGGAGATAGGAGACAGACTGTTGAAATATCATATACCGGTACTGATTTTAGCAAAACTGTAATTAAGAATATGTATTCCTGTGCCAGAAACATAGATCATGCTGATCCACAGGGGTCAGTTTTAGGACCGTTATTATTATTAGTATTTATTAATGGTATAGTACAAATTGTCGATGATATTCAAGCAGTGCAATTAACTTTGCTTTCAGATGATATAACTGTTTTTGTAGCTGATGAAAGTTCGGAAGGGTTAGGATTAAAAGTAGGCAATATAGTGAGTAATATCCTGAGCTGGCTTGATGATAATAAATTCATTTAAAATAAACAGAAAAGCTCTGTGATTAGATTTCACCGTAAAATTAATCTACATATGGAAATTAGTCCAATATCATTTGGAAAGACCCTAGTTGGGTACTCATCTTCAACGAAGTTTCTTGGCTTGTCGATGGTTGAATCATTAACCTGGGAAAAACATACAGAATTTATAGGGATAAAGCTTAGTAGAATTTATCTTTGAAAAATAATTTTCATTTAGAGGCTTGCCGAATAATGTATTTTCCATATGTCCATCCCATACTAACCTATGGAACCATTTACTGGGATAATTCAAGATAAAGAGAAGTCATCTTTAAATTAAAAAAAGAAAATAATTAGAGGAATGGCCGATGTCGGCAGGAGGACAAGCTGAAAGAAATACATTAAACTTTATTTTATTTTACCTTTTCCTAGCCTTTATATCTTCCATACACTTGTATATATGAAGGAGAATGTAAAACGTTCCACCATAAACTCCGATGTACATACGTATAATACTAGAAATAGACACAGCCTGCATATAGAACCACACAAAACTATATTATTATTCATTATATACAGTCGTATCAGCACACACTTTATTAATAAATAATAAAAACAAATAATAAACAATAATAATAAAGTGTGTGCTGATACGACTGTATATAATCAATAATAATAATAATAATAATAATAATAATAATAATAATAATAATAATAATAATAATAATAATAATAATAATAATAAAATAACTACATCAGCACTGTCAAGAAATGGCTTTGATATTTTATAATGGTTATAACACAAAACTAAGCTATATGAATCAAGTTTGAGTTATGCAGGAGTACATTTATTGCCAGACTACATTAAGCATATAAAACCATGTTCAAAATTTAAGAAAGAATTATGCAAATTTGTTTCTAACCATTGTTTTTATTCTATTGAAGAATACTTAGCTCTTGAAAATTAACTTATGTATCACCTTTCTTTAATCTGTGCCTCTAACACATTGTATAGTTCTCTTTATTTACCATGGCATGTATATTACTGTTTTATCCTTTGTTACTGTAAATATGATTATTGACATGTCCCATATCACTGTATGATCAGTTGGATGAAATAAAATACAATACATATGTAGATATACTTTAAGAGATCTTCCGTTAATTTTGCAATTGGGTTGTCCTTTCCAGTCATCCCTTTAAGTTTCTTGATAAGTTTCCTCTTGTTTACGAGGTCGAACGCTCTGCTGTAGTCTACAAATACCACATAATATTCCCCCCCCCGGGGTGTCTGCGAGAGTCCTCTATTTGCTCTAATATGAAGGAAATTGCTGGTAATGTACTCCTGACTGTCCTGAGTATAAATTTATATTCCGGTATTTGATTGTCGATAATTTTCAGTAGTCTTGAACATTTTTCAATACCACTCACCTGTATGAGTCCAAGCTTGTAGCACTTCCATTTCCTTTATAGAGAATCATCATTGTTGCTGTTCTCCAGCTTTCGGGTATCTGTCCTAATTCAATGCATTTGTTCATAAGATCCACCCAAACATCTTTCACAATATCCACAGACTCCTTCAGATGCTCGATGTAGATATTGTGTGGTCCCGCTTCCTTTTTGTTCTCTCCTTTATCGCCCGCTTTACTTCCTCCTTCGTTACTGGATCATACATGTGAACCTGTTGTGTTACTTGATCATATGCCTGACTTTTCTGTTGCTGGTTTAGAATTTTGCTGAAGTGGTTTTCCCATGCCTCTATTGGTACTTGTGCTGTAGTGAGTGGGCCCCTCTTCATTAGAGCTATGAAAGGGTCAGCCCTCGCGTCCTCGTCCGCTTGCTGTTTAGATGTTTTGCCTGTGAGTAGTGCTCTTAGTGTTTCCTTTCTTTTCTGTAACACTCCCGGTCGAACCATCCGTGTACTCGCCTTGACCTGCTTTCCATGGTGGCTGTTTGGATTGTTTTTGTGGATATTTCTAAAGCCTCATTTAATTTTCCCTTTTCGATAAGGTCCCTTGCCTTCTCTATTTCTCCCGTACTATTCTTCAGGATTTCGAGAGCCAGTTTCCTCGAGTATTTGATTCCCACCAACACACTTGTCTTTGTTTATTTTCCATTTGAAATAGCGTTATAAATGGGATATGCTTCCTTATGGGTGATTCTGAGGAGGTCCACAGACTTTCCTGCTTCTTTAATTTTAGCTTGTTCTCTCTGCAGAAGACGAGGTTGATTGTACTAGTTCCATTTGGGGCTATGTGTGTAGGCACATGCTTGTTTTTTGCCATTTTAAAACCTTGCTCTTCTAAAGTTTCCATAAGTTAGTCCGTCTGAGTGCAGGGTTTGTCAGTTCTGTAGTTGAAATCCCCAGCGATAATTACATTCTCCTCGCTTCTTGTTTGTTATATTGCCTTGGATACCGTTTCTACGATGTTTTCTGCTGGTTCGGCCGGTGGGATGCATACTCCTATGAGAGTGACCATTATAATCCTAATTATTACTATATTCTCTTCTTTAGAAGTACACTCGAGGTTTCCCAAATTGCCTTTATAGTAGCATGCGACTCCTCCTGCTGGCCACCCAGCTGTAGGTGTTGCCAATGCATGCACAGCGTAAAACGACTGCAGTTTCAGTGGTTCTGTAAGAAATGTCTCTGTAAGTATCACTCCGTCAATGTCCTTGAATGTAGTTTCCTGTATGTATGGCAATGCTTTCCTTCATTCGATGTTCCATAGAAGTATTTTTATGGGTTTATTCAAGTGATCCTCCTTCTTCCTCACCTCTTCGTGAGTGTCCCCTCCGAAACCGAAATCTCCTCACAAAGACTCCCTTCGGCCAGAAACCCGGATTCTCCACGTCAGAATGTTTCTTGAATGGAATTCCCACCTTAGACGCTTTATAGTTCCCCTTGACATTGAAATCCTCACACGATATACCGTCTGTAATTGCACTTTTGTTAAGGAAGCATGTTAAAGTTTCACTAGTGGTGCTCTTCTTCAGTCGTCAGTTCTGCTGCTTGTAGGTCTCCGTCCTCCTTCGTGCCTACTATTACTGGTGGTCGCGGCGAGATCTGTTCTTTTCCCATCCTTTTCAGCACTTGAGTCAATTGGCTGGCATTTCCTTCTCCCTCTGCATATTCTGTCTGCATCCGTTTATCTGCTTCTCGTTTTTCTGTGATGTTCTCATATGCATTCGGTTTAGTCATGCTATTATCTTCTGTTCCTCCTTCGTAATTTTACTTTGTTTCTACTGGTTTAGATTGTGGTTTTGGGATACATTGCGTCACTTGTGGTCTCTCCTTATTCAGTGATTTTCCTATTCCTTCTATCGATGATCCTAGCTGGCTTTTCAGGAAATCAATAATTGAGTCCACTTTCTGAGACAACGTATCCATTTTCTTGTCTTCTTTGTCCCTTTTCTTGATTAGCCTGTGCTTACAATCGTCGCATATGCACAACAGTTTGCTGTTTTTCGTCTTAATATGTCATCGTAATAAAACTTGGTTCAAACGTTCACGGCTACGCGTGGTACAACCTGGAGGGGGGGAAGCAGGCAATCAGGAAAAGCATAGAACTATTTGCTTTTAAAAACTCCAAAATGCTTAACCCTCTTGGAGCCAGGAGTCGATCTGGTCGGCCGCTCACCATCAGCTGGAAGAGGCCAGAGCTCCGCCTTCACTCTACTACTGTAAAGTGCCAGGCCGTTTTCAGTGGAAATACATGTATTTTAAAATTCGTGCATATCTACCGGCGTATAGCAAATATCGGCATAAAATTTTGTACATATCGACTACATAGAATAAGCAACTGATTTAGAGTGATATAAAGAGTCGAAAATCTTTTATTGTTGATTTATACTGTAGTTATCGATAACGTTTATTCTTGGGAAGAGAAAAATATTCTCGCAATTTCTCTCTCAATATCTACTTTCAAAAAATCATTTACGATACAAAAGAATGTACGAAATTATGTATAATATATTTCTAATTAAAATTCTATACAATAACTAATTTGAACGAGAAAAATAATAACATTAAAAATAAAAATTCAATCATATATCACTAGCAAAAACATGACAATAATACTCACCGATAAAATTCGCTTATATGTATCGATGTATGGCAAATACTGACAAGAAATTTTCTACGTGCGGACAACATAGTACAAACATAATTCTGAATTATTAAAATAATAAAAAATAATGGTTGATATTATATTTTTTGTTTTCAGCAAAATCGTTTTCTCGTTTTAGTTTCTAGTATCAATTTGAAAAATAATTTTTAACACAACAGAATATACGTAATTAAAAATTATATAACGCGCTAAAGCCCTGATTTGCTTAGGCCTACCAAGCGACCGCTTCTCAGTTCGGAGACCTGCAGTTTACGAGGCGAGGCATGGTCAGTGAGACGAATCCTCTCCTTCATTATCCTTGGTTTTCTGGACCGGGGCCTCCTCTCACCCTCAGATATCTCGTCTATTGTAATCACATAAGGTCACTTAGATTGATTGAATCTCGAATCAACCCTCAGGACTAGGCAAATATTCTTGACCGGGCGGGAATCGAACCCATGACCTCCGGGTAAGAGGAAGGCACGCTACACTTGGCCCTCGGGGACCGGCATTTACGTAATGATAGAGGGTTATATGCGACTAGAAGGTTTAGCAGACAGAAAGTGAAAAGTAAATTGAAGTATGATATGGGCATGTTTTGGTCCAAGAAGTTCCTTTGAAGGAGACAGGAGGTTGAGGAATGTTGTCGGGTTCATAGGGACAAATTTCCACAAAATTTTCTCCAGAGACATCATCATCATCTTCGTTATAACTAGTTTCATCTACCACCATATTCACAGTAGCTTTACTGCCGTTAGAAACAAATTAAGCATCTCTTCTTTCGCAGCGGTGATTCCGCGGACGGGTCCGATAAAATTTCGTCGCTACTCTCTGAACTAAATTCACTATCGCTATCAAATAAATCACCCGCGTTTACTTCGCATTGTTCCAAACACTGCATTAATTTATCGTCATCAATATCTGCTGAAAAATTATCACGCGAACAGCTTGCCATTCTGCTGTCACAAATTCACTCATTGCAAGGAGCAATCTCTTACTGACTGGTTAGCGGTATTTGTAAACACAGGAAACGACTTTTGTGAAAGCTATAACACACTCTTGGAACTTCCAAAGCAAGGCCAGGCACACAAAACCGTGTAGCCCCTTAAAAAAGTATGCACGTCACTATAGGTTGCCTCAAACTTATGTACGTCACAGAATTTTAAGCCGGCCGATGTAATCGGCTCTGGCAACTTCCGAGTGGATTTTTAAAAGCCGACCAGATCGGCTTTTGCAATGTAAAGTGCGGGTGCTCGCACTACCGCCTGGCACCAAGAAAGTTAATCAAATTTTTGATTCAGGAAGGCTAAATACTAAACGGTAACTTTTAACGTGTGACCCACTTGATGAAGTTCAACTCCTCTCCAACTATTTTTGAACCTTCATTCGTGCCGTGGAAATTGGTATAATTCGGAAATTATTTCCGCCTTGTATTCCACTATTATTCCCTGTGTGACTTATGTCACGTAATTTATTTTTATTTCATCTTCGTTCTGTTGGGTAAGTTCTTTATGGTTTCAATGTCTTCTTAATCAGCGTGAACAAAAAATTCGCACTTGGAGGTCGGCATGCGATTCCTCATCTCATTGAAAGACAAAAGTTTCTATAGCCATATAGGATCTGGTGCTGTTGGAAAACAAGTCGAAAACAAGAAGCTGGCCACACTGCCACATCCTGCAGCGCGTCGGAATGTAATAGAGAAACGTGCATCATCCCGCTCTACCGACCCCGCCGTCGCAGCCCACTGAGTAGAAAGGCTGGGTAATCAAATCCACATGCACCATGGAGCTACGGCTCGAATCTATGTCAGGATTTTTTCTTTCGTGAGTGTGATGTCAGGTCCCTAGTTCCCGTCGTGTAACTGCGTTTGTAAGTATGACTTCATGTTATCACATGACAATAAGTCGAACATATGACAGTGTTATCCATTCAACTGAATCCATGAGTCGACTAACCATGCAGGGCACAACCATAACTGGTCCTATCAAGTGCATGTAGGGCGGCTTCCTGTGGGAGTACACAAACGGCGAATACGTCAATATGCTTTTAGTGTTGGGTGGATCCGATAACAAAACTTCTGCTGCTGTTCGTGAATATGCAGCACGGTATCCTCAAAGGCGCCATCCGGATAAGAATGTCTTTCGTCGTATTGAACAACGCCTGCCGGAAACCGGTAATCTTCGTCCACAAGTAGTGGACAGAGGTCGTCCAAGGACTAGACGTACTTCGAAAACAGAGCACGACATTCTTGATTTTTTTTGCTATTTGCTTTACGTCGCACCGAAACAGATAAGTTTTATGGCGACGATGGGACAGGAAAGGCCTAGGAATTAGAAGGAAGCGGCCGTGGTATTAATTAAGGTACAGCCCCGGCATTTGCCTGATGTGAAAATGGGAAACCACGGAAAACCATGTTCAGGGCTGCCGACAGTGGGGCTCGAACCCACTATCTCCCGATTACTGGATACTGGCCGCACTTAAGCGACTGCAGCTATCGAGCTCGGTGACATTCTTGAAGCCGTTCACCAATCACCTCGGCGAAGTGCCGTGATATTGCAAGGCAGTTCGATGTATCTTAAACACTGGTTGATGACATGTTGCACGGCGAAAGACTGCATCCATATTATTACACGTTAACTCAACACCAGCAGCCAGAAGACCGCATTCAACGAGTACAGTTCTCTGAATGGCTTTTGCAAAAAGTTGAAGATAACAAACATTTTATAAAGAATGTGATAAGGAGTGACGAATGTGGCTTCACTCGGGAAGATATTTTCAACCATCAGAACAGCCATTATTGGTCTGACCACAACCCACATGTCACCCGTGAACGTGGCTTTCAGGCACGCTTTGGCATAAACCTGTGGGCTGGAATCGTGGGAGGAGTTCCTTTAGGCCCTTACCTATTGCCGGACAAGTTGAATGCGCCCCGCTATCGTATGTTTCTGGGCAATGCTTTGCCTGACGCTTTAGAAAACGTTCCACTTGGTGTTCGGCGGCAGCTATGGTTTCAGCATGATAGTTCGCCGCCACACTTCAGAATGACTGTGCGTAACTGGTTAAATGAAGCGTTTCCAGGGAAATGGATTGGTCGTGGAGGTCCAATGTTCTAGACTGCACGTTCCCCGGACCATAATCCTCTAGGTTTGTATTTGTGGGGCACTTAAAGGAACATGTTTATAATACTCCACCCATGGCTGTACAAGACCTAATAGCTCGCGTGCATGCTGATCGGCAGTGGTATATGCAGGTGTGTTGCGTAGGGTCCGGCGAAGTATGCTTCAGCGTATGGCCCAGTGTTCGCAAATGCAAGGGTGGCACTTTGAACATCTGCTGTGAAGTGAACGTTGCTCGTAAGTGTACGTATCGGGTTTGTGAAAATAAGACTGGACGTCACGCGTACACTATGGAATTATTGTCATCATCATCATCATCATCATCATCATCTGTTTACTCTCCAGGTTCGGTTTTTCCCTCGGACTTAGCGAGGGATCCCACCTCTACCGCCTCAAGGGCAGTGTCCTGGAGCTTCAGACTCTTGGTCGGGGGATACAACTGGGGAGTATGACCAGTACCTCGCCCAGGCGGCCTCACCTGCTATGCTGAACAGGGGCCTTGTGGAGGGATGCGAAGATTGGAAGGGATAGGCAAGGAAGAGGGAAGGAAGCGGCCGTGGCCTTAAGTTAGGTACCATCCCGGCATTCGCCTGAAGGAGAAGTGGGAAACCACGGAAAACCACTTCCAGGATGGCTGAGGTGGGAATCGAACCCACCTCTACTCAGTTGACCTCCACTGTTTTCGGAATATTGGTTTGGAACAGAAATAGCTGACGTGCCAACATCACGACCATTTAACAATTATCCTTTTAACAAGAAATGATAGCCTGGGCTGGTCTTACTTCCTAATTCTATACCTGTAACCTAACCACGAGGTTTTGTTCTGAATCGTGTCAACTTTGTAAGACTCGGACAAAAGAAGACGAAGATGGCTGGCATAAAATTAGAAGATGGTACGGGTGTTGGTGGTGCGAGTCGTCTCACTGATGTATGATCGACAAGCTGCAGTGTTATTATGGCAATGCCATAAGTGAAAATAAATACAACTTGGAAGACATGAGGAAGGTATGAAGTCCCTACTGAGATTGACCCTCAACATTATTGTTGTCCGAAAATTTCAGGATCATGGTGTGGGTGGCGTCAAGGCCAGGCAAATGGAACTGAGGAGTATAAGTACCCTCACCCATTTTCAATGGCTGTAATAAAGGCAATTAAGCCAATATTCCAAGACCTTGCTGCTACTGGCCTCCTTACGAGATGTCTGAAAGTGGAACTTAAAATGCGAATGAGTCTTTAAACAACGAAGTATGGGCTGTTTGTCCTAAAAGTCATATTCAGGGAGGATAGTTCTGGTAATTTCAGATGCTGAAGCTGCGCCTTCTTTTAATGATGATAATAAAGGTAAACTGGAAGTGCTAGAATGTTTAGGCATCAAGGTTGGGAAATATGCAACATCTGCTCTGTTTGAACGTGATGTTCTTCGGGTGATATTTGCTGAAAATTCGCTTCGAGAGTCTTAAAAGGAGGGACAAAGGACAATAAGAAGGCTGAGGATGGAAGAATATGGCGGGAACATGGAGATGGAATGTACTAAATATGCAGGAGGTGCCTTCTAGGTTTATGTGTAAGTGGCAATATATATACCGGTACTATGCTTAGAGCCATTTCCTCAAAAGTTTAATTTTTCACACACAGAAAACGCAATAACTTGAGAACTAATGGTCAAAACTGCATGAAATTTATTTTGTTGGAACTAAGTTATAGGGGATGAACCTCAATTATTGAATTCCTTTGAAAAATATGCTCAGTGCATCTAAAACATCATGTGAAATTAATACTTTTTAAATATTCAAATTAAATACCTATCAAACGGTAACTTATTCTCCCACCAAGTTCATAGAGGTCTATCCAGGGTAATTCAGTGCTGTCTTCAAGGAAAACATAGTTTATGCCAATCACATTGATAGTTTTCAAGAAATGTTGTTTTTTGTAACATTCAAAAATATATTTTTAATATTATAATCATAAAATTTTATTACAATTGTATATATTGAATTTTAAAACTTTATACATTTAATGAAAGCCCAGTATTTGTACTATAAGTGTACAAATTTTAATCCTTGTAATGGTTCCACAGATATACAGTAAATTAAGAAATGCATAATTACAGGTGTATCAGCCCCCTTAATTCTTATCTTGTACTTTTGATATTTTAATATTTTAACTTTAGTTTTTTACTCCCCTGTACGAACCATTGTTGTTCTTGGTTTTCGGTATTGGTGGTTGCTATGGATAGATGGCATGTTGACGTTACCGTAGTGACCGGTTGTGATGGTGATAGTGATTGTTAGGTTGTTGTCAGTGTTGAGTTGGATTTTAATTATGCGTGTTGGAAAGCCCCTTCATCTTGGTGATGTATTGACAAGTTTATCTTGCTTATAACTTTCCTTATTTCCCTTACTTGCCTTGATTGAGTTGGTTTTATCTGTCCCTCTGACGGGTTGAGTAATTTATTATTGTTCCGTGTGATAAGAGCTGAATTCCTATGAAATCTCGGTGGTGACTGTTTACACTGAGTGAGTGTAATATACAAAAAATTAATTGCTTGCAGGGATTAAAGAAATTAGTTTAAAAATAAAAATAACTTCAAGTCGAATTGTAAGAAACAGGTTACTAGGTGCACAAGATTCTATTGGTTGATTCGAAAGTAATGTAAATGTGTTATTTGATTTTTCCTTCTCGTTCGGCCGTGCACTTTAAAGTTTAATACTTACCGTATAATTTAGTAAGGTTTTAATTAGTATTTGTTGTTTAATCACGAGTACGTTATATTTTTTTCCCTACTGATAATATTAGTTACTTTTATCAAATACAGTAGAGACAATACGCGACACTTACGTATTTAGCCTTGTTAAAATGGGAGACAATTCGACTGTGGCGCTCCTAGTGACTTGACCTGAAAAGTCGCGCTAAATTCAAATATCAATGGAAATGCATATACGAAAATGGATAAATAAATTACGTCTAGAAAAAGTATTATTGAGATATTAACTTCGAAGTTGCTAAAGCAATTCTGGATAAATGAATGAAGAATTATTTAAAAGGTTAAGACTGATATTAGATATACACTGACTGACAGAGCAAATGCAACACCAAGAAGGAGTGGTCAGAACTTTATGCCAATTGCAGGGTAGACTGACGTCACTGAGGTATGCTCATGATGTGAAATGCGCCGCTGTGCCGCGCACGTAGCGAACGATAAATGGGACACGGCGTTGGCGAATGGCCCACTTCGTACCGTGATTTCTCAGCCGACAGTCATTGTAGAACGTGTTGTCGTGTGCCACAGGACACGTGTATAGCTAAGAATGCCAGGCCGCCATCAACGGAGGCATTTCCAGCAGACAGACGACTTTACGAGAGGTATGGTGATCGGGCTGAGAAGGGCAGGTTGGTCGCTTCGTCAAATCGCAGACGATACCCATAGGGATGTGTCCACGGTGCAGCGCCTGTGGCGAAGATGGTTGGCGCAGGGACATGTGGCACGTGCGAGGGGTCCAGGCGCAGCCCGAGTGACGCCAGCACGCGAGGATCGGCGCATCCGCCGCCAAGCGGTGGCAGCCCCGCACGCCACGTCAACCGCCATTCTTCAGCATGTGCAAGACACCCTGGCTGTTCCAATATCGACCAGAACAATTTTCCGTCGATTGGTTGAAGGAAAGCCTGCACTCCCGGCGTCCGCTCAGAAGACTACCATTGACTCCACAGCATAGACGTGCACGCCTGGCATGGCGCCGGGCTAGAGTGACTTGGATGAGGGAATGGCGGAACGTCGTGTTCTCCGATGAGTCACGCTTCTGTTCTGTCAGTGATAGTCACCGCAGACGAGTGTGGCGTCGGCGTGGAGAAAGGTCAAATCCGGCAGTAACTGTGGAGCGCCCTACCGCTAGACAACGCGGCATCATGGTTTGGGGCGCTATTGCGTATGATTCCACGTCACCTCTAGTGCGTATTCAAGGCACGTTAAATGCCCACCGCTACGTGCAGCATGTGCTGCGGCCGGTGGCACTCCCGTACCTTCAGGGACCGCCCAATGCTCTGTTTCAGCAGGATAATGCCCGCCCACACACTGCTCGCATCTCCCAACAGGCTCTACGAGGTGTACAGATGCTTTCGTGGCCAGCGTACTCTCCGGATCTCTCACCAATCGAACACGTGTGGGATCTCATTGGACGCCGTTTGCAAACTCTGCCCCAGCCTCGTACGGACGACCAACTGTGGCAAATGGTTGACAGAGAATGGAGAACCATCCCTCAGGACACCATCCGCAATCTTATTGACTCTGTACCTCGACGTGTTTCTGCGTGCATCGCCGCTCGCGGTGGTCCTACATCCTACTGAGTCGATGCCGTGCGCATTGTGTAACCTGCATATCGGTTTGAAATAAACATCAATTATTCGTCCTAGTCGTCTCTGTTTTTCCCCAACTTTCATCCCTTTCGAACCACTCCTTCTTGGTGTTGCATTTGCTCTGTCAGTCAGTGTATAAACAAAATGTGAAATGGACTGCTGTGAAATGTCTTGATCTTTCGTTTACGCATTACTTTTTTTGCTTTAGCATTCCTCCCTGAACTTTTACGGTTAGATTTGTCATTTTTCTCATTTAAAAAACATTGTAACATCACATTAAGACACTTGTCAATAAAAATAACGACACATTCCTTACACACATGATGCAATGAATTAACATTTAATAGTTGGACAAATTTACTCTTAACATGAAGCCTAATAACAGAAAGAAAATCTATAAAATCACGGCTTTACTCTGAGAAGGGGGATAAAAGAAAGAAAAGTATGAAAATGTTGTCGACAGTGATGCTTTGAGGAATATTTACGTAGAATTAGAGTAAAAATGTAACATAACCTTGGCTGTATAGCAGAGGATTTTTAAAGTCGCTGGCCTGGAAATGATCTGAATAGATCTTATAATTCTTCGTAACGTCCTTTCTTTCTTGTACACCGTATCCAAATCACTTCTCTGACAGTTCAAAACCACCGAGCACAGAATAACATAGAAATGGCAATGCCTACCGCAATGCATTGGCTCGCTGAAGCCGAGTTTTGCGCGCATCGCCATGTTGGCATTATCAGCAGTACTAGTTAATTCCTATCCGAGTCACGTTAATTCCTATCAGAGTCAGTCATTTTAAAAGATTTCTGTAACATTATTTCATTGGTTAACGTGTGTAACGCAATAGAGAAGTGCCTTAGTCATAATGATAAGCACGCGGCAGTCCAGAACACTGTTTTAATCGCAATGCCGGTAGTTTAAAATTCGGAAATATGAGCTCAAATAGCCTGTTATTATATCAGATCGTATTTAGCCCATTCGAATTGCCGATTTGCAAGGTGCAGCTAAAAATAATGGAACATTTTCATAAAGACCTATTTTAGAGAAAGAATAAGACAGGTTATGGATCATGAATATTTATATAGATACCACATACAGTACTTATCCACACAAAATATCATACACAATAAAAATATGCACAGTCTGTAGGCCTATCAATAAAATAATACACGATCAATAATAAAGATATGCTGGAAGACCAGTAAGTATGAGGTAAATAGGCCTAATTATTATAGAATTGTTGAGCCAAATAAATCATATCAAAAAATAGAGAAATATTTTTACATTAGTACACTTGATGAAATTAATTAATTCATATCAAGGATTATTTTGTAATGTATACATACATACATACATACATACATACATACATACATACATACATTATGATTATAGACTTATGCCTTTCAGCGTTCAGTCTGCAAGCCTCTGTGAATTTACTAAATGTCGTCACATTCCTCTATTTGCAACTAGTGCTGTGGCCGCATTTAGTTCTATATCTCTATATCTTTAAATCCAAACTGAGTCTAACCATCGTCGTCTTGGTCTCCCTCTACTTCTCTTACCCTCCGTACCAGAGTCCATTAGTCTCCTAGGTAACCTATCCTCCATTCGCCTCACATGACCCCACCACCGAAGCCGGTTTATACGTACAGCTTCATTCATCGAGTTCATTCCTAAATTAGCCTTTATCTCCTCATTCCGAGTACCCTCCTGCCATTCTTTCTGTACGCAATTTCTTTGGTTTTCATGCGATCTATTTGAGCACTAAAACATGTTTCTGCACTTTTATTATAGATAGATTTTTCCACAACAGGTACTTCCTGGACTGCTGTAGAGTAGTCTAATGAAGGCATTTCCACAGTCTTTATGATTTTTAGGACCCTCCTCTCCTGTAAAATAAATTTAAGAAATAGTAGGCTTACACTGAAAAATATGTATTCGGCATATTTCTCACATCAAAGGCTAAAATGAAGAGAAACTAACCTTTGATTGTACTTGTAGGTACTTTGGGAAAGCAGAAAACACAGATGGCACAGTCCATTCCCTCAGAAGTACGATCAAAATCACGTTCAGTAAAGTGAGCTGAACATATGGTACTGAAAGGTGTGGGGTACCAATTTTCCCTTCGTATAGCTCTTATCCATTTCTTCCGTCGTTCATTATCTTTAGGAAAACTGTAAATGATAAAGGGGCTTCTTAACCTATACTGCATGTGCAAGGGGAAAACAATTCGGCACTGAATATTCGCAAAAACATATTGCTTACCTGTGAAAAGTTATCCCTGGTATTTTCTTTGAAGCTCTGTTTGCACATCCATACGCTACACAAGTCGGCATTTTAAAATCATAACACAAACTTCCTTTATTTACTTCACACGTGGCGCACTGTTCACTTACTTACACTAACTGGTCTCCAATGTTTTGGTACAAACAAGATGGCGGCCGCTTATGTCCACTGACTTCAACTCAGACGGCACATTGCCATCTCTATGTTATTCTGTGCTCGTTGTTCAAAACCCACAGATCACACCTACTACAACACATCAGTATTGAAGGTTAACTGCTGCACTATACAATAAAATATGCGTATTATATTTTTAGCCAGTTAAAATATGGGTCGAGCAGGTCAGAAGATTATGAAGTACTATAAAAATATCTTTGTCACTGGAAGAATATATATGCAAACACAGTATTACTTACATTTTCTTGTCACGAGGGAGGCGAAAGAAAGACCGCGCATTCTTCTCTACATCATAGTTACTGCAGCCAAACACAGCGCATACTTTTCTCCTCATGTTGAGAGGAGATACCAAAGAATGACACACGCTACTATTTAATTATAACAACTCACTGAAAGCGCATAAATAACACCAAAAACTTCACACACAAATACACGTGCTCTTATGACAGAATCAGTAGTTCTCATGTCTACCCGCTAGAGAGCTCTAATATCTGTACCTCGATATCTCGCTGAGTGTCGCGTATTGTCACTATTGTATTTGCTTTTATCTCACGAATTAATATGTACCTTATGTTCACAAGGAAATCCTTGTTTTCTATAGTAGCATTACAAAAATGTATTACCATACCAAGGTTTTGTTTGGTCCGTGGATCACTGGGTAATTATCTGTCTTTCTAAGGTAAGATTGTTGCCTTTAATTTGTTGTTATGATAATGGGTTTTATGTTTACGTGTGTTTGTTTTACTAATAACCAGCTGATAGTCCTTAAGGCCGGTATAGTAAATGGTAGCTGATCTTTAGGTCATTCTTTTCTTGCGCTCGGAGTTTCATGTAGGTTACTTGCTTCCTCCCCTTTATTGAAACCCTCTTCAGTTTATGGTTTCTGAACTGATGGTTGATTATTTCGAGTGCCGACTGCTCGTAGCTAACCGTAGGTTGATCGTACCCCTCTTCAGTTGTATATTTGTGGTACGGTATTAAATTGCTGGGAAGGGTGGAGAAAGACAAAAAATATTATAAAAGTATATTGTAAGAAAGAGTTCCGTTATCTTGTTTGATGCCGGTACCCTCATTTTCTGTTTCATGTACCTTCGGGATGGTGCGTCCTGTTTTGTTTCCTTATAATTCACGCAAGGCTGAATTTATTTATGAACTTGGTATTGGAAGCTCGAACTTGTTAATACGGTCGCTGAGTGTGTATCTCTATTGACGTCTAATATCCAGGTACCCATTAACCTTTCATGCATCGATAGGAGAAAAGTAGGCGAGTGCTTGCATATCATTAATTTGGCTCTTGAAGAAATTAAAATTGTAGGTATGGAATTTATTGAAGGATTTCCTTCTAAAGCGCAGTTCAATCGCCTAAGGGCTAGAGTAGGCCACTACTCTGGGAAAATTCGTGATATTTTATCAACGAAACCCGATGCTGAATTTATCAGCCCTTGCACGGATTTACTATCGATTACCTCTAGAATTTTAGCTGTTTTAGAATTATTAATTGCGAGCAGATAAAAGGAGAAGTTGTCTATTAACAATAATGAAACATGATTTGGTCCTAATTCTAACTATGTTGTCTCTAATCATTGTAATCTAGGTGCATGTTGTGTGACTACTCCTGTCTTGACGACTCTGTTGTACCGTCTAAGTGTTTCTTCTTCCCATAATTCCCTCAGGGAATTATTCCATGGTGTTAAGAATTTTTCTGTAAATTCAATTGATGTATGCATTCGATTCTTAAGGTTTCTAGTCGAAATGACGGAATCTAGGAGTGTATACTCGACTGACGACTTAGGTATTTTCCGTCCTCTCTTTCTCCATTGCGAGGGTATCTTAAAGCGAGAAATTTCAGAAGCCATTTCTAAGAATTTAAAGATAACTGAGTTTCATGCACTTGTGCTTTATAAATTTATCCCTTCATTGGGCCTCCAAAGTCTCATCCCACAAAATTGCTTTAGGGTGCAGTTCTTACATGAGAATTTATTAAGCTATATTCTGGATCTTAAATTCTATTGCAAGGTGTTTAGAATTTCTGTGCGGAACAAGAAATGGTTGCCAGAATTCGCCTTCGTATAGCTCTTACTTGTAGTTGACGAGATGTCCTACCAATTTCACTGAATTGTAGACTGCTTGTTCATTCGCGGAGGATGTTACGCAAGGAGGTGCGTCCAGGCCCAAATCATCATCCCCTCCTGCCATCCCTGTGTATTCTGTTCCTTCCCAATTACCTAATAATAATAATAATAATAATAATAATAATAATAATAATAATAATAATAATAATAATAATAAGTGTTTCAACTGCTGATCTAAGGATCACCTGAGGAATGCTTGCCCTTCTGTAAGGCGGAACACCGGTATTAGTTGTTATCAATGTGGATCGAGTCAACACTCTAAAAATAAATGCCCCCCGTCCGTTCGCAATTGTGGCCAAGGACTAAAGACTAAAGTTAAAAGATGTGAATTTCGAGATGCTGTGGTGACACTGCAGTATGTTCACAAGACTGTGACAGGATCTCTGCGAATGTTATGTCCAAGGGGAATTTCGTCCTTGTCGAGGTCAACAGCGAACCATTGGGTGCCTTAACTGATTCGAGCAGTGTTATGAATGTCATTGAATCTAACTGGTACTATCAAATAAAGTCCACCTGTAAACTACCTGATTTTTAGCATATTGAGTTCGAGTGTGTTACGGTTACTGGAAAGAATATGGAAATTTTAGGATCTATTAAGGTAAAACTTAGAGCGGGTAGTTGTAAAATTTCATGTCTCCCTTCCTCTAACATTTCATGTAGCATGATTTTAAGCACTGACTTCTTGTCTAGTGTGGGGCTAGTTTTGGATCTACAAGATAGAAATTATTCCTTTAAGTTTTCCAAAACCAAACTCAAACCCCACTGCACTTAACGCCCTTGAAAGGGATGTGGCCTGCCCAGCGACCGCTGCACAGCCCGGAGGACTGCAGATTACGAGAGGCTGTGTGATCAGCACGTCGCATCCTCTCGGCCGTCATTTTGGGCTTTCGAGACCGGGGCCGCCATCTCACCGTCAGATAGCTCCTCAATTCTAATCACGTAGGCTGAGTGGACCTCGAACCTGTCCTCCGGCGGAGAGAAAAATTCCTGGCCTGGCCGGGAATCGAACCCGGGTCCTCCGGGCGAGAGGCAGGCACGCTACCCCTACACCACGCGGCCGGCTCCTTTAAATTTTTCCGAAATAGTGAATGTAATTTAATTGATGCCCCTTGAAGGTAACTAACGTTTCTGGTGTTGCTAATCTTACCCATGAAGAGACTAGTGATATTGACCATGTATATCTTAATCATTTAAGTGATGCGAAGGCTGAGCAAATCCGTGCTCTCTGTAATCAATTTCCCGAAGTGTTCACCAGTAATTTGGGTCTAACTGATGCTTTGGAACATAAAATTGAGCTATCTGACAACCAACCGGCGAGATCCCCCCTTATCGTCTCTCGCCATCACGCATGCTTGAGTTAAAAAAGATAATTGAGCAGATGCTAAATGATGGTGTCATTAGGCCCTATACCTCACCATACGCTTCTCCTATATTCCTGGTGAATAATCCCTCTGGTGGCTTCAGAGCAGTCGTTGTCTACAGTGCTCTGAATCGTAAGATAGTCCTCCCGTCTATCCCGTTTCCGGACTTGCATACTTGTTTTGGGTGGTTTTCTGGGGCGAAATTCTTCACGGTACTGGACCTTAACCAGGCGTATTATCTGGTGCCTCTGTCTAAGCAGTCCATCCTCCTTACATTCTTTATCACCGACTGGAACCTATATGAATTCTTGAGGCTGACTTTAGATTATCATGTGGTGCTGCGGTTCCTACTCGGTTGTTGAATTCTATCATTTCGGATATTAAATTCAAATTCGTCTTTAACTATTTGGATGATTTAGTAAATTTCTCCAACTCTTTTGCAGAACACATGGATGATGTTCGGGAAGTTTTGGAACGTTTCGAAAAAAGCTGGCCTTACTGTAAAGTTTTCAAAAGTTTCATTCGCTAATCCAAGTATGGCTTTCTTGGGCATTGTTACGCAATGAAAGTGAATAAACCTCCCTTATAATCCTTTTCAACTTGGTACTACTACCATTGAAATTTGTGCTACTGAACTTTTTTGCCAAGGTATTGACTAAGTTTATTTTATCAGCGATCCCAAAAATATGTACTACTCAAATTAGTAGTTGAAGTGGAGCTTCTACCTGTTTTGCTTTCACTATATTTTTCGGCAGGTATTGTATTATTGTGGGTCAGTCCGCCGCTGCGTTCTCTCAGAGCAGTCATAAACTTCGCTGTTAGCGCTCTAATTCTCCGAAAGACCTGCGCGCGCATCTTCCCTGGCGTAGGCAGGTGAAGTGTGTCCTTGTGAGAGCGATTGAGTTGCTGGCTGGCTGAGAAAGATGGAGGCTCACTGCGCTTGGTGCTGGCTGTAAGCGTTAAATCCATTTGTAAAATGAACAACGGATAATTGCAACCGTCCGTCCGTGTTTATCACCCGAAGTGCTGTGTTTTGTTATAATTTTTCTTCCTAATTGATACATCCTCGAAATTTTCGTTTAGTTTTGAATTTAATTATGTGGCTCACAAGCCTCGTGGTCGTAAGTACTACACCCGCATTGGATAACTCAGCCAAATCATTATGATTGTGAGTACTACGTGATGTTATTATTCTGGAAGTTTTTTCACGCTGGGCATTCCGCCTCTTCAACTGCGATTGATCTTGTTTAAAATGGACGAATTTGTGTTTAGCATACGAACAGTTTCATAACAGTGTTTTTCGATTTCTTTAAGAACTGGCTTTCACTTGAGCACTAATAAAACTAGTTAACAAATTTAAACGTTTTTGCATCTGGTTTGTGAATGGGTGGATTTACCTAAATTTGGGGTGCTGAACACACTGTTAAAATCAGTTTGTCTTTATGACGTCACATTTCCTAGATATACAACAGAATAAAACTGGTAATAGCGAAAATTGACACAATTTAGTCAAACAAAAATACACATTCAGAACGTTTGAAATCAATACTATTTTGTATGTATATATGGGCATGATGCCAATAAATGGTCCAAGTTAAATCAGAAGATATTTTCACCATTAATCGTCTTTGATTTTTGAAAATGCGACGACGGATCTCTTCTGTTGTTTGCCGTTTTACCATTCTCCCTTACAAGACCCCAGCAGTAGTCACCCATCATCGAAGGGTGCCAATGGCTTCGGTAACGGTGTTCCATGGTATGATGTCTTGGTGAAAGCGTTCACCATGCTCATTGCTTACGGCTCCCAAATTTTCCGGAAGAAATCAGGATGGGAATGTAAAAAGTGAATTTTAAGCGACATTCTACATAGTTTTGTCTTTTCAGCTATCAAAAGAGCCTTTCACAATTGCTTTAAAAGAATACCAAGCAGCTAATTGGATATCTGTGAGTTTGGTATCAAAGGTTGGATCTTTCAGCAATTTTCTTATTTGTGTTGCAACAAATATACCCTCTTTCAGCTTTGCCTCACTTAATTTGGGAAACTTTTCTTTTAAGTGATTGAAGGCCTCAACTTCTTTATCCAGAGCTTTTACAAAGTTCTTGATAAGGTCCAACTTGATATAAAGGGGAGGCAAAATTACTTTATCGGGCTCAACCAATGGGTCATTGTTCACATTTACGTTTCCAGGAACATATGACTTCCGTATGGGTCATTCCTTGACTGTAGAGTGGATATGACTTCCGTATGGGTCATTCCTTGACTGTAAAGTGGTTCTTGGTTTCACGGCTGTCCCAAAGGCACCAAAAAGCAGCAGTATTTCGTGTATCCAACCTGTAAACCTGTAAGGAGTGCAACAACTTTTAAATCACAGCAAATCTATCATTCATGATTCATATATTTGATTGCCTCTAGCAGCAAAGCCATGGTTTCATAAGTTTCTTTCATGTCTACTGCGTAAGCCAAAGGTGCCGATGGAAATGCATTGCCATTATGGAGTAGTACTGTTTTAAAGCTGGTTTTACTGGAGTCAAAAAATAGTCGCCGCACCTATGGATTGTGTTGAACACCTAGCTGCATAATCAGACCATTGACATCTCTACATACACACATTGAATTCTGCATATCGAAATATTGAGCGAAGGAAGCATCTCATGATCTGGAACAGGAAATGTATGTCCCTGGAGCTGGAAGGTCCGGTTGTTGCAGTCTCGACCCCAAGAATTCAGCTTGCTGTTTCGAAAGTTTTAGATCGCGAACCAAATTGTCCAATTTCTCTTGATTAAAGAGCTGAGGCGAAGTGTCATGATATTGATGGCAGTACTCTTCTATATGTTCAATATTTTCTGATTCACTTGACATGGTGTCTGGTTCCGTGGCTCTCAAGTTACAGTCAGGAATAGGCAACCCATCATCATGGGGCACAGACAAATGCACTAAAGGTACATTTGTATACTTTATTTTATGTCTAGTTTTGCTTGAATGTCCTGAAATATTTGTAAGACAGAAGTAAGAGTCCGAATAATGGTCTTTAGGCTCACACCACACCATCGGAACAGCGAATGGCATGGCTCGGCGTTTTCCTCCCAACCACTCGGTTAAGGTTGTAGTACAGGTTATGCAGGCAATATGAGGTGCAAACTTCTTATCTTGATCACCAACCGGACAGTCAAAATACAAGTTGTATGCCTTCTTAACCAAATCAGTGCTTGGTTTTCCTAGGGATTTTGGAGTGAATTTCGCACACACATAACAAAAGTTGTCGGGGTGGTTTAGACAGAAACGAGATATACTAGTTGCCATTTTTCTTAGTGCGAGCTTTAAACACAAAAATTGCACTATCCTTCACAGGAAACACTCAATGAGGATCTCTTTTACACCACTGGATTCCCAGAATAACCATTTACTTACGATTTGCAGATCTTCTAACTCTCCTCTGCAAATCAAAAATAAACAATTAAACATCAAAACAGAAGAACAGCATAAAGCGAAATACTGAATACGAAAAATAAAAACCTTTAAAAACTCAAAAATGGTACGTGCTAGGACATTTTGAAAGGTATATTCGGATTCTACACAGAAAAACACATACTAGTTGATGTATCCATGGCCGGACTTTACTAAGGCCGTGACATTTGAGATCCGACAACGTCGCTTGGAGTCAAGCATGTGATTTCTGTGTTCGTAATTTGTAAACAAGTCTAACGGGATGTATCATTATATTTTGTGTTCAGCGTGAATTAACTTGATGGCATTGTTTAAATTTCAAAGTATACTGAAGATATTTTATGTGCCATAGTTTAAAAAATTAATCTACACACTATTTGGCATCCTGGAACGACATTAATTTACGGCAAATGTGAGCTTTCTCATGTTGCAGTATGTATAAGAGTGACAATCCACACCGTTTTTTTTTGCCACTCTGTGTTTTTATTTCTGAAATTGAGTAGTTTGAAAGAGCAGAATGATTGTGCTATTTTATTTTACGTTGCACAAGTATGACAACCACAACTAAAGCTAGGCTTAATTTCAGATGCCAAGGCATTGCTGTGTTCCTTCGTGCTCCAGCAACTATGATTCTAATAGACAGTTGTGTGGTGCCAATTATAATGTATCTGTTTAGCAAGTTTTTGAAGCTGAGAAGAAGATAAGAGTGCAGTGTTTGCTAGGATGAAGGTCTGCAAAATATAAAGAAATATATTTAAGCAAGGACATTTTTGAATTAGATTCCGATTCATTGAACATAACTGACGAAACAGATATATGCAGTGAATTTTCCAGTGTGCTAGTGAAAGTAAATGAAATAGTAGTAGACTTTCATAACATGTTTCCTGCCATTTACATTTCAGGTTATGCAGCTTTTAAGCTAGCCAGTAAACTTAATTGCAGGTACTGTATCTCGAACATATCAAATGAAACAGTGGACCATGACATGTTTAATAGCTTCACACAAGGAAAATGCTGAGGCTGTACCTTAATTAAAGCCACGGTCGTTTCCTTCCCATTCCTAGGCCTTTCCTATCCCATCGTCGCCATAAGACCTATCTGTGTAGGTACGACATAAAGCAAATAGCAAAAAAACAATGCAGATTTTAATCTCTGAGGAATATGAAGTAGCATTCTTTCAGAGGAAGAATCAGAAATGTGTATTAATTCAACTTGCTAGGCGAAGTGTAAGTGATACAAGGGAGTGCTGCTCATATTGTGAAAAACCTCTATATTAACTGCTCTGCATATCTTTGCCCTATTTTGCAAATATTTTGATCAAAAACTACACGGAACATGTTAATGATGCTGATGCCATGGTTAAGAGTTCTGGCATGAAAAGAAAACTAATGACCCTGGAGTGATTTGATTCCCAATGTTAGAAAAGTATTTTGATGGACATAGAATTGTATTGTTTTTTCTAGTTGTAGCCATATGTTTGTTTATTCTTATATTTACATTGACGTATTTATTTCAAGTTTCACCTTGTTTTATATGTATCCAAAGAAAACTGCTCTTCCAGCAACGTTTTATTTCGGTAAACATCATTGAATGTTAACTTCCCATATGCTACAAGTAAGACTCCAAGGAATAACAGTACAGTGTTGCCAAGTTTCAGTGTCACGGCGTTTAGTGTAGTCTGGCCATGATGTATCACATCCCAGATTCAAAATGGCTGATGACAAGTGTAATTACAGAAGTTTATGAACTACGAAATGCGGTTTCCCTACAGGTTTAGGGTTCTATTAAGCTAACAGTTTTGGTGTTCAGCTCCACTAATATGAGTTACGTTATTATTGTGTTATACGGTTTCGCCTCACCTCACTTGGTAACACTTTAACTGTCTGAGGCAAGGTAATCTAGTGAGGAATTTCTAACAAGGACTTAAGTGATTGCACCTTTTCCTTTCCTTTCTGGGGTTTCCTCTATTTATTTTTCCAACGTAATGTTGAACTTTGAGTTAACTTCTCATTTTTATTCTTTTGTTTCACTTTTATTGTAATGTTGTGCTCGCGCTGTGTTGTTGGGTCAACCGAGTAGTTATGGCGTCGACTCATCTCGTTGATGACGAATATTGTTTACGTGGGTGTTAGTTTTTTTACTGTGTCACCTGATATCATTAAGTTATTTTCATTCGATTCCTTTGTGTAAATCTTTACCTATTCGTGCTTTTTCACCGCTGTTGTAGTGTGGCAACTTATTTTAACTTGCCCTTCTAGTATGGTGGAAATACTTTCCTTGTGAGAAATACTCGAGAAATAGGTTTTCAATTACATTAACGTTAACTCATTTTGAAGTTGTGAAATTAGTATATCCTTTTGAAATTTAGAAATTGTAAACTCCATTTAAGGAAGACTTTTGGAAATCACTAATATGCTAGACCGATGTGTGTAAAGTTTGTGTAAATTTGCTAAAGAAGTTGTGAGTTTTATTTTAAATCTTGCCGGAGTATCGGCCGATTCTTACATACTCTCTGTAATTGTTTTAGTAATTTATATATCTTCTGGGGACGTTCATTTTTTTAAATACCTGAATATTTTCAATAAATTTATTTTATTTTTAAATGATATTGTGTTTGTTCTTGCAGTAGTCCACCAGGTTTTAATACACTAACCAATTTCCACGGGTTAGTCATCACTTGAACTGTTTATGGTAAGTTATTCTTGTAATTTCCTTCTTGATGTGCTGTTTTGGTGATGAGTGCTTCCACATTTGTTTGTATTTATTTTCTGACAGTCTGGGCGATTTTGGGAGATCGCGCGACTGGGTCAACATATTGTTTCGTTCGATGGGGCACCAGTAGACCATTCTAGACCCAGGAAATTAGAGAATTCCAACTCCCTAGGGATGATAATATTGTTGCCCGCTTCATTGGTATGGCGAATTTTTTCAGAAAGTTTATCCCCAACTTCACTGAAATTACTGCCCCTCTTAACTGTCTCAGACGTGAAAATGTTCAAATTCTCCTTGGGTAGATCTCAGCAAGAAGCCTTCGACTCATTGATACTTGCTCTCGTCAATGCCCCAGCCTTAGACATTCCGGACTATAATCACCTTTTCATTTTCCAGACCGACGCCTCAGGCAAGGCTATCGCTGGAGTTCTACTCCAAGAATATGAAAAAAGTTGTAAGCCTGTGGCCTATATATCGAGGATTCCCGCCAGCTTAGAAAGTAAATACTCTGTATATGAGTTGGAGTGACTTGCAGTACTAATTGCACTTGATAAATTTAGGCCTTTCATCGAGCATGTAAATTTTGACTTAGAAACTGATAATCAAGCACTCTCGTGGGTATATAATCGTCCCAAGGGAACTGGAAGGATCACTAGATGGGCTCTTCGAATTTATGCTCTCAGTTTCAATGTTAAGCACATTAGGGGAACTGAGAATGTCATCGCCGACAACCTAAGTCGAATGTTCGATGGCGATAATGTGACTGAGGTAAAATATGATTCTGGGAATCTTGAAGCAGTTACCATTATTGGTGTTGGTGCCATTCTTTCGGACCTTCCCTTGCTATACCATGAACTGAGTGATCATCAAAAATTAGATCCCGAATTGAAAGAAAATATCGATAAAATTTAATGCTGGAACAATGGTAAATCCTTTTTCGCTATCTAAAGCGGTTCTCTGTTGTAAATGTCGTAATGACGGCAATTTCAAAATTTTTGCTCCTAAGGCACTGTTACCAATGGTATTTAGATATTATCACTCTTCTCTTTTGACGGTCATTATGGTTATTGTTGTTGTGTTGTGTATACCGCGTGGTTACGGCACTTTGGTAGGGGTGGGTATTGCCTTTAAATTTACCTCTGTGTCTCAGTAGATTTGGCCATTTGTTTTGCGTGGGTCTACAACTCGGGTATAATAACCTTGTCTTGTCGAACGTATTTTGTTTTATTTTTGAGTGTTTTGGTTTCTTCATTTTTCTGTTTTCCTGCATAACCTGTTGAGATGACGTCATCATGCATTTAATTTGTAGTACTGTAAAGTTCATTTAAGATTAACCTCCCAGTTTATGGCCTTTTCCCTCAGTAGAAACTATAGTGTCTGTGGTTATTGTTGGTTTGCCATCTTACCGTTCTGTGCTTTTGCCATATAAGTTTGCGATAATCTACTATTTCCTAAGTGGTACTGAAGTCACCCTGTTAATCGATAATGAGGTTTTTAGTGGTGTTCCTTCCTTCTTCATTGTCCTGTCGAGCGTTCTCTATCGTCCTGCCTCGTTTTCTACCACTTATATTTTATTTACCCGGTCTCTTATGAGTTAGGAGGAGGTACCTGTTTTAGTGGGGAGAGACAGGGTGATTTTGGGACGTTACTTATTTGTAGGCCGGATAATGCCGTGGTCCTAATGGGCACCCCGTGGGTTAAGTCTATGGATCATTGCTCCTAATTTCCTGTTGGTCATCTGGTTTGAGGTGTATTCTATCGCCTTTCTTCAATCTAATCGGATGTGCCTGTTCTATTCAAACCAGAAAATGTACCTGTCAGGCTGGTTCGTCAAAAATGCAGGCACTTCTTATTTACGGAAACAGTAACAACAAATTACTTTATTCAAGGTAAGATTGCATTTCCGATACATCTATATACACAACATAACCATGATTCCAAGACTGTAAAAAGTGACTGTCTCGTGTCCGTGCACCAAAGCCCGTCAAACGTAAAGTTATTTCAATCGGCTAGATTTCTACAAAAGGACAGAACGTGACATACCTCCCACCTTGATTTTTGTTATAGGCTACAATAAAATCAAAACGATCACCCCAAAATATTATCATCATTAGAGTACTCCCTAAACCGAACTGGTACATTCACTGAACGCCCAGTCCTAGTCTTCAAGACTGAAGGCTCCACAGCTGGAACGTCAGTTCTCAGTTTGACATCACTATCTCTTTCCAGATGCGGTACATCCTCTGGTGAAGACACCTCCAAGGGAAAAATTCCTTGAATAGGTCTGATGATATCTCTTCCTGCAACTCTAACTTTCACTACTCTCACGTGACCATCTTGTCCTGCGATTACCTCTACCACTCTACTCTAGCAACAGGCCATTCCAGTCTTGTTTTATCATCAGAACCAACCAGAACTATATCACCAACCTTCAAAGGTTCCTTGTGTACCTTCCCAGTCTGCTGCTGCACAAGAACACTCAGATACTCCTCCAGAAACTTTCTCCTCAGCTGCTCCCGCAGATGTTGGACGTACTTTGCTCTCTTCCTGATATCTATAGCATCTACGTGGTCAAGGTCAGCCACCCCAACTGAATGATTGTCCTGCAGGAACATAGCAAGGGTCAGTGGTGCCAAGTAATCTGGGTCTTCGGACAGGTAGGTCAGGGGTCTGGCGTTAGCCACACTCTCCACGTCGCACAAGAATGTACACATCTCTTCATAGTTCAGAGAAGCCCTTCTAAATGTCCTCCTTAATAGTTTCTTTATCATCTGCACCACACTCTCCCACCATCCACCCCCACCATGCCTCAGTGGGTGGGATGAATTTCCACTAGATTCTCTGAATGGTTGCAATCTCCTTTAGCTTGCTCCAGTCTAGTGAGGCCATCAAGCTATTTGCTCCGGTGAAATTTCTGCCATTATCGCTATAAATTACACGAGGCCTTCCTCTTCTTGCGATAAATCTCCTCAAATCCTGGAGGAATGCATCTGTCGAGAGACTCAAAACCAACTCCAAATGTACAGCACGATAGACAGCGCAGGTGAACAGCACGATCCATGCCTTCTCACCACACTTCAGGTAAAGTGGACCGGCGAGGTCCACTCCAGTTACTTCAAAAACCAAAGCATAATTTACTCTGTCCTTTGGCAGTGGTGCAAGTTCAGCCATTGTCTTGTTTGACTCAAATTTTCTGCAGGTAACACATTTGGATATTACTCCACGAACTGTCTTCCTGCCTCTCAAAATCCAATATTTTTCTCTTAGCCCTCCCAACGACATCTGAACTCCAGCGTGTGAATGTTTCACATGGTATTCTTCCATCCGAAGTTGTGTGATTCTGTGTTTGGAAGGTAATATAATAGTGTATCTGAAGTTTTCATCGTCCTGTCTTCGAGTAATTTTTGTTTTCAGCCTTAGAAGGCCATCCCGATCAATGAAGGTGCAAAGTGATTTCATACTGTCACTTTCTCCCTTTCCTAGTGCTTCTGTCTGGACGAGCTTCAGATGCCTTCTTTCAGGCTCTTCTATTTCATCAACTGTGAGGTCATCGCTGTCACACCTTATCTGCCTCAGCGTTCTGGCAACGAAGCGTAGTATCCAAGCTACAAGTCTAAAAATCTGAGTAAATTTGGAAAACCGTCGTAGATACCATGTTGCGTCTTGGTGCGAAGTAGTAACCAAGCATGGAGACGACTTTTTCCTCTCTTGTCGAATTTCGTCTTCGTCCGCATTAATGCATGATAGGGGCCAGCCCTTTTCTTCTAGCTTTAACCAACCTGGCCCCTCCCACCATCGGGATTCAATCAGAGATCGCGTAGAAGATCCTCGGGATGGAAGGTCGGCAGGATTCAGGTCACCGGATATGTGTCTCCAGTCTTGTTGTCTCGTCAGTGTTCTAATCTCTTTCACACGGTTACTGACAAATGAAACCCACGAATCATTTGCCTTGATCCAGTGCAATGCTGTAGAAGAGTCAGTCCAGAAATACTCTGGGAAGTTTTTACCTAGAGTCTCCCTCACACTGGCTGCCAAACGGCTCCCTACACAACAAAGGAGAAGCTCCAACCTGGGCATTGATAAAGTTTTCAGAGGAGTAAATCTCGACATGGCCATGACAAGTTGCACCAGAACAGATCCTTCCAGTCCACTTCTCAGGAAAATAACTGCGGCATAGGCACTTTTGCTGGCGTCACAGGAGGTGTGGGGGCTCCAAGTTCCTTCTGTTTCACAAGCACTTATGCGTCTTGGTACCCTCAACTCAGAAAGCTGCGGAATTTCCTGCTCCCACATTTTGAATTACTTTTGCATCTCTTCAGGCAATGGATCATCCCATACCATCTTGAGGTTCCAACTACTCTGTATAAGAAGTTTCAGGATTAAAGTAAACGGACATGAAAATCCAACTGGGTCAAAATACTTTGGGCCATAGACAGGATCTTTCTTCTGGTGATGGTCCCAGTTTCAGTCATCATTCGAACGTCACAGAACAGTTCATCATTCTCTTTATCCCATAGCCGGCCAAGAACAGGATTAACACTTTGCAGTCCTATAGTTCGTACCAAGCAGTTACTTTCCCAGCCTCGAAGTTTGAACTTTGCTTCTGCAAGAAGTTGTGTGGATTTATCAACGAACTGGATAAATTATTCTTCGCTGTCAACGGACGCAACACAATTGTCAACATAGAAAGACCTCCTTAACATTTCAGGTGTATTCCTTAATTCGGGTGGACTCTTCTCCAGAAGAAGGTTAAGTACAGCACTCAACAAGAAGGGGCTACAGTTGAGTCCAAACACTACTCTTCTGTGCCAAAAAACCTTCAATTTCCCTTGGGAAAAATCCTCCCACCACAGAAATCTGAGAAAGTCTCTAATAGGTTGAGCAACAGAAATTTGAAGAAAGGCCTTCCTGATGTCAGAAACTACACCTATTCTCCCACGACGAAATCTTGTCAGAATCGGTGGAATTTGCTGCAGTAAATTGGGACCCTTTTCTAGGCACTCATTGAAAGATGAAGATCCCTTACCCTTGCTGGAGGCATCGAATACCGGCCTGACAGATGAACACTCCCCGGTGTGGTTAAGTAGTGGCATTTCTTATTCATTTCTTCGAGTGATATTTTCTATCACCTCTTCATGTTGCCATTCTTTAAGTACCTCGTCATAGTCACCATACTTCCCTTCACAGATCAGTTTCACTGAAGTAGACCTGCACCTCTTCTCAGCAATTTCCAGGTTTTCTTGCAGATCCTCGAACCTCTCATTCCAAGGTAAGCTGACCTCATGGCGTCCCTCACTATTAATAGAAACGGTATTCTTAAAATTGTCAAGTGTGGCAATTTCCATTTCTTCTCGGGACTTCTTTTCCACAGGACCTTTGACTCCAAGAGTGTCTAATTTCCACAGTTCAGTCACACTAGAATTCAATGCCAGCAAGGATGTTACAAACATATTAGCGCTACAGGAGGAATGACGACCCGCCAAACTTCCCATAACAACCCATCCCAAACGGGTTTCTACAGCTACTGGCCCACAGTTCAAAGTTTTATTTCTCCCGGTCAGTAACAGCCCATACACGACAGCTCCCAGAAGCAGTTCAATTTCAGGTCTATTGGGACCACAATCAGAAATAAAAATGTTGTTTTGTTTCAGTTCCTTCATTAAGGGACCCCTCTGAAACATAGAAGCCACAAATCACAGGCTGACTGAGCACAGGAATCTCACAACAATATTTTGCATCCATACTGAAGATCTTCAACTGGTAGGTCGAATGCTACTGCCTGTTAGTTTCGGCACCTCCAAACACAGCATGAGTTAAGGTCTCTGTACCTGAGGATTGAAGTCCAACAGACACAGCAGTTTTATCCAATAAATAAGATCGCTGCGATCCACTGTCGATCAAAGCCCTGACGATGCGATCTTGTCTTCCGGATAGGACCTTCACCATTAGAGTTTGAAGAAGAACCTCTTGACCATAGCTTTGACTGCTCAAAGTAGCACTGTGTCTTTCTGTACTTCGCTCCTCCTTCTTCTGCTATTCATTCGACTCCTTCGTTGGCAAGTTTGGACACATAAGAACACGGTGTCTCTTCCCACATACCTGACACCGAACAGTCGCTTTACAAGCCTTATCCGTATGACCTTGTTTCAGACACTGGTAGCAGCACCCCGTTTTGATCAATATACTTTTCTTCTCAGACAAAGTCATATTCTGTGCCTTGAAACAATCGTTCGTATCATGGTTTCTCTCACAGAAGACACAATTGCTCCCATTTGATGAACTTCTTGCTTCTCCAGAAATTAGATTACTAGCAGTAGGTATAGATTCAGGTTGAGGTGACTTGCTCTTCTGCTTTCCCGATTTCTGTGAGTATATGTGGAATCCCCCTTGGGCTAGAGAAATTCTCTATTATCCCTCCACTTCATTCTTCAGGAATAGTGATAGCTGTGACAATTTCTCACAATAAAGATTCTCTGCTGTTTCTCTGATAGGCAAAGAAATAGCAGTTCTTAACCACACTCTTAGCAGATCTTCTGGGAGTGATGATTCAACTAGGGGGAATAAAAAGGCTGCATATTTATTACTGGACATTCCCAACGATTCCAGCGACCTAAGATGCGACTCTAATCGATCATGCAGTTGCAAGGGAGTGAGTTTCTGAATCGCTGTGAAATTCTGAATAACTAATCCTAACAGTTCGCGAACATAAAACTCCACCAATAATTCTTCTCTTCCGAACCTACTCTGTAAACACTGAATTGCTTTCTCATAGTTATCAGCTGTAGGCGGAAAGCTATTTACGACGTCTCTCGCCCTACTGCCCTCTGTAGCAGCTTGAATTAGGTACTTGAATTTATCTTCCCTCTCTATGTCCAGATCATCGTGTATCCTACGGAACTGGCTCCAGAAACCTAACCAGTCTTTAACTTCACCACTGAATTTCCTCAGTTCGATCTTAGGCAACTTAAGTTTTTTCTTACCGGATTATCACTCAACACATCGACACCTTCACTTGAGACAGTAATATGTGAAGGACAGCTGATTCAGAAAGTGATGGAACCAACCAGAGGGAAAAATATCCTGGATGTGGTGCTGATAAAACCAGATGAGCTGTATAGGGAAACTGAAGTAATAGATGGTATTAGTGATCATGAAACTGTTTTTGTGGTAGTTAAAAATAAATGGGATAGAAAGGAAGGTCTTAAAAGTAGGACTGTTAGGCAGTACCATATGGCTGATAAAGCAGGCATGAGGCAGTTTCTAAAAAGTAATTATGATCGGTGGAAAACGGTAAATAAAAATGTAAACAGACTCTGGGATGGGTTTAAAGGAATTGTTGAGGAATACGAAAACAGGTTTGTACATTTAAGGGTGGTAAGGAATGGTAAAGACCCACCTTATTATAATAGAGAAATAAAGAGACTAAGAAGGAGGTGCAGACTGGAAAGAAATAGAGTTAGAGATGGCTGTGGAAGTAAAGAGAAATTGTTTTTGTTGTGTTATAGTTGTCAACAATTCGATCTCTTTCCGCCAACTTCAAAATTGGCCAATAGGAAATTTTGTATGTGTATTTTCCACAAGTAATATTCATCTCCTACTTATTTGATTATCCAATAAAAACTGGAGTATTTGTCGGGCCTTAGCCCGGATCTCCCTAGAACCTTCCTCTCGGGTATAAAATCTGGCACCTTTTCGAGCTACCTTGTTTTACTGTGCCAGTAGAGGAGGCGGGGGATCTCTCCCGTCATCGAGCTTTACTGCATATTAAGGTTATGGCAGCTATTTAATATCTATGTGATAGCCTCTGAAAGCTAGCTCTCGAGGGGAAGGTTTCCTGTCTTTAATAATGTCACCTTTAATTTCCAGTATTCTAAAATGTAAACTTCTACTGTAAATTTCAAACAAGCCGAAAAGCATTTAGCTTAAATTTCAGGAATAGAGAGTGTGACACCCTCTCGAGTTCCCTATCAACTTGACTTCGAGGTGATTATAATTTTGTAACCGTTTTCAGCCTGCAACTTTAATTTTCTCCATCTAGTCACCCCAGTAGTATAGGACCTGCCTCTGTAACGTCGGACAATGAGCCCAACTAGTGTTTAAAGCCTCTAGGTGTAATTTTCAAGGAGGGCGATTTTCCACCTCCGCATCATTTTGATTTTTGGACCATTAACTTTAACCTGTGTTTCTTGTCCATAAAGGTCCGGTAGAATGAGTATTCGGTACTCCTGTAAAATTCAATCCTTTATGTTAAATGGTTAGAATGTTGAGTGTTTAAGACCGTGAATTCTGCTTGAATTGTAAAATGTAGGTTGTGGCTCGAGAGGCCTGGAAAGTGCTCAGGTAACATTTGTAAAATTGGGAGCTTTAAGCTCGTATTGTTAACTGGCAATTTTGTTGATTTTCTAATTTCTCCTACTTTGTACTATACCTGAAAACTTGTTTTGTCCCTGAGCGACTTTTTTTTTGTGAAAATTTGACATTTGAAAAACCCTGCCAAAAGAAATATAACCTTGATTTTAAAGCTTTTAATTACTCTTTTGCTTCTTTTTCTATTTGCTTTATGTCGCACCGACACAGATAGGTCTTATGGCACGATGGGAGAGGAAAGGCCTAGGAATGGGAAGGAAGCGGCCGTGGCCTTAAGTAAGTTACAGCCCCAGCATTTGCCTGCTGTGAAAATGGGAAACTACGGAAAACCATCTTCAGGGCTGCTGACAGTGGGACTCGAACCCACTATCTACCGGATGCGAGCTCACAGCTGCGCGCCCCTAACCGCACGGCCAACTTGCCCCGTAATTAATCTTTTGTTTGTCGTACATAGACCCATTCATTCCCGCCCCTTCTTTCACTTCTGTGATCCACAAAAACTCGGTAACAATAGTAATTGGATAATTTGTGTACATTTTACATCACTATTATCAAGGAAACCGTATTTAAATCTTAAGGAATCTGAGAGGTCATTGCTTTACATGAATTCACAAAATCTGAGAGATCATTGATTTACATGAATTCACAAAAGTAATAAAGTTATTACAATTGTCTACCTCTAGTGTAATGGTTAGTGTGTTTAGCTGCAACGCCTGAAGAGCCGGGTTCGATTCGCGACTCTGTCACGAAATATTAAAATTGTTACGAGGGATGGAATGGGGTCCTCTCAGCCTCGAGAGGTCAACTGAGTAGAGGAGGATTCGATTCCCACCTCAGCCATCCTCGTTAATTTCAGTGGTCTCCCACATCTCCAAACATATACCGGGATGGTACCTAAGTTAAGCCACGGCCACATCTTTCCTCTTCATTCTCTACCTCAATCATCCCATCCACCACAAGGCTCCTGTTCAGCATAGCTGGTGAGGCCACATGGGTGAATTCCTGGTCCGCCTTTCCAGTTGTATCTCCCAGACACAAAGTCTAACTCTCCAGGACACTGCTCTTGAGGCGGTAGAGGTGGGATCATTCTCTTAGTGTGAGAGAAAAAACCCTGGCCGACAAACGGATTAAGAAAGAAAAAAGAAAGATTATTACAAGAAATTACCATCCTAACAAATCGATAAACACACTTTTATGTACAAGCATTGAAAGCAGCTCTCTTTCGTTCGGGGATATCCTGACACACGAGAAATGTTTCGGGGATTAGGATAGGCGAAGACTGTGCGGATGGCATTCCATTTTAGCAGCTTCCTTCCATCTCTCTTTACTTTGAATTGACAATCCTCAAAAAGAAGCTGCGGGAACAGAATATAATCAAAATATGGACAATATGATTTATTGAACATAACAGGCTTAATGTTCCAAATATGAAAAATTAAAAAATAAACTCAGAACTAAACACTTACAGAATATTTATTAGCTAAGCACTAACTACTTACTACATAACTATCACTAAATCTACTATGTAGCATCTCATACATGGGCGGATAGCAAGCTCCATATCCAACATGCTAGCTCTACATCTAACTAAACTAACTACTTAACTACATTAGCCACCGGTATGACCAAGCTTCGTCCTAATATGCTTAATGCCTGTCAGAAATGACGACCCGTTTCTTTTTGACGCTTCGGCAAAATCTTTTACATTTCCATCATCAATAGTGAGCTGGAATAAACGCTCCGTTTATTTTGACACGATCTCGCCTTTCGAAACAACGACATGAGCAATACCGAGGTGGTATGTCGAGTTTTATCGTTCGTTTAGATTGCTGTTTCTCGATTAATAATTGAAGTGTTGAGCCGTGGTTGAAAATAGACTTGGCTTGTGATTTAACCTTCTGTTATAAGAGTGATTTCAAAAATGGAAGATAATAATAATACTAATATTTCGCCAAAGAAGAGAGGATCCAAATTTTCTGAAGACGAGAAGGGTTTGTTGGTGAGTCTTGCTGCCGAAAGGAAAGAGGCAATCGAAAACAAGAAAACCGATGGCATAACGTTGCGTGATAAAGAGAAAGCATGGATAGAACTTGCAAATTGTTTCTATTTTCATGAATTTGTTTGTGAAAGGTCAGTTAAACAATTGAAAATGTTTTATGACTTCTACAAAGGAAAGGCCAAACAAAAAAGATGCCAGGATAAGGTGAATATATTTAAAACTTGAGGTGGAGTTTCTGTAACTCCTTCATTAGATCAAACAGCATCACAGTACCTAGAAATAATCAGGGAACAAGTAGAGCCTCTTCCCAACAACTTGGATAGTGATTCTGCATACATAGGCCTAACCGCATCCAGTAGCAATGCTATTGAACCATGCAATGTACTGGTGACGTTTGAATAAGAACCAAGTACAGAGATCCTTGTCCCTACCAGTGAAGAAACGATCCCAAATACAATCCATTACTTTCCACCATCAACTAGCGGTAGCAAGATATCGTGGGCATGAATAAACCGGCTTTGTTTTAAGATAAAGAAAACAGAAGAATTGACAGCCCGTGAAAAAGTTACTGAAATGTCAGGATCATGAAGGGATCTTTGCAAGTAAGAATTAGACATGGTGCAATTAAGATATAACGAAGAACTATCCTTAATACACATGGAAAAAGAAACTGAAAAAATAAGCAAGAAAATGAAAAACTGATAACTGCAGTGGTAGGGGCAAAATTTAATTTTTATTTGAAGAAACTATAGACTAAATTTAATGCTGTCCCAAGGTACCTTTTGAAATATAGTGAAACATATCTGTAACAACTTTTAACTAATATTTCACACTTCTACGAATTTATTAACCTAGAAAGGATCTTAAGTAACATTAACCTGTTATGTTCTGAACACTCTACTAAATATACCTTTTCAATACTTAATATTATTTTATTTGGATATGCATTTGCCACACAGTATGGTGTATCTAACCTTTATAATGAAAGACACAATGAGGAGAACGGCTGTTCTCTCGAAGCCCACGCACCAGGATTAGAGGCCAGATGATGCAGTACAACGTTGGGGCACATTTCGAAAGGATCGCTATTGATGTCGCGGGACTATTCCCCGAATGACGCCGGGAACCGTTACCTACTTCTGCCCATGGACTACTTCACAAAGTAGCCGGAGATCTACGCTATTCCGAACCAAGAGGCAACGATAGTGGCCGACTCTTCGGTCAAGAACTTTTCCGACCGAATCCGTGTCCCGAGGGAACTTCATAGCGACCAAGGCAGAATCTTTGAGCCCAGTCTGATGCAAGAGGTTCTGTAGAGATTAGGAGTGCGGAAGACCCGTTCTTCGCCTCTGTACCCTCAGTCAGGTGGCATGGTGGAGCGTTTTGTGAAGACCGTCGAGGAGCACCTCAGGAAGGTGGTTTCGGCGCACCAGAAAGACTGGGACGAGAGGGTCCCATTCTTGATGGCCTATCGAGCGTCCACCCATGAGACGACGGGCATGACACCCGCCAACATGGTCTTCGGAAGAGAGCTCGCTTACCATGCGATCTAATGTTCGGGTCGGCACCAGACCAGCGGCAGCCAGCGACGAATTACATATGGGAGATGGTGGATCGGTTCAACGACATCCACGATTATGTCTGACATCAGCTAAGCGTAGCCAGCGACCGGATAAAAGCCCGCTACGACATGCTGGAGAACTCTATGGATTTCCAGGAAGGTGACAGATTGTGGCTGTACCGTCCGGTGCGGACAAGAGGGAAGTCACCGAAACTTCAGCCACAATATGAAGGCCATATACAATCGTCACCAGGATCAACGATGTTGTCTACCGGATCCGACGGGCTTCCCGAGGGAAGATGATGTTTATTTATCTGGATCGCCTGGCACCGTATCGTGGAGCAGTTCGGGACGAGCAGCCTTAAAGAGGGGGCAATGTAATGTTTACCGTGTCTGCCATGTTGGAATTTGAGAGAGTCTGGCGGCGTCAAAATTTAGTCCACCCGTTTAGTCTTAGATTTTGTGAACGGAAAAACAGAGAGAAGAAAAAAGTACAGTAGAAAGTGTCGTAGCATGGATGGTAAAATCTGCGTCAAGAAAGAGATCTAGAGAAGTGTGTAGTCGGAAATCCTGACTGTGTACCGAGATGTAATTATTTAATAAATCTCAGTATAGAAGCTACCAGTCTGGAGTTAATTTACCTTACTATCCCGCCAACTCGTTACAATACAGTATAACACTGTTTTTCATATAACCAACACTGCTTGAGGGGTTTTTATGTTGGTATTAACAATTCCACTTTCAGAACACATCACTCGATATATCACCGCTTAATTTCTCTAATTACTCACCACTCCTTTAAACCATGGCCGACTTGATGCGACGCTCTGGCTAGCTCTTTACTGGCCTTGAAATCGGGTTCACGCACTTTAATCGGACTAGTTACACAGCTCGATTCATGGCGCTGGCTGTCTAACTATTTGCGGGAGAAATGCATACTTCTTTATGGAAGAACAATTGACTTTGATTTCCGATTTATCATAATTTAGATTTATGTATAATGTTAAATATGCTAATACTGTTAACATGATTAATCCTAAAGGTTACTTTGTTCATATTTGCCAAAATGATGTAAAATGAAAGTACGGAGTGATGGAGTAGTCCAGCTGACGTACTGATATTGACACTGATTGCGGATTTATCTTAATTTAGGGAATAAAGGAGTAAGTTACATTGACTAATACTGTTAAAATGATTAATCGTAAAGGCTACTTTCATTGATATGTGCCATAATAATGTCGTGAAATGATACTGCGGAGAATTGGTGTACTCCAAATGACGTTCCTTAACTGTGAGGAATAATAGTAATCACTTTTATTATCATGGCATTTAGATACATAGCAGAACTTACCACAATACTTTTGTCTTCTGATGTTAAGTATCAGATTAAGAATAATTGTTCAATTAGAGTTTTAATATTCTTCAAATGCTGCTATCAGGAAAGGGGCTGGACAAAACTTAAAACTCTTAATTTCTTCTATATTCGATGTATGGATAAATAAATATTTTGACTCAAACATGTTTAAATTTTAATTTCAATATACATATATATATAGATTCAGGTTACATTTCATTCATGCCTTGCACTAGAATTTTAAATACCGGGCGAGTTGGCCGTGAGGCTAGGGGCGCGCAGCTGTGAGCTTGCATCCGGGAGATAGCGGGCTCGAACCCAGACATGCCAGTTTTGTCTTACGTACAACAAGCACACCGCAGTGATCAGTGCACTTTTACCAACAAGTCTTGATAATATTCGCTGTGATTAGTTTTGAGTTAGTAACTTGTTCAGTTTGAAAGTAAGCATGCAAAGCATTCGTACAAATACACTGAAATACAGTTTCCAGCGGAATTATACAAGGCCAACAGCAGCGGAAATACACACCTGGGTTTCAGAAACACTGCAAGTAAACATCGACCAGCTAGCAGCTCTCCAGCTGGATGCCCCGGCTAATGCAGTATATACACTGACTGACAGAGCAAATGCAGCACCAAGAAGGAGTGGTTCGAAGGATGAAAGTTGGGGAAAAAACAGAGACGGCACGGACGAATAATTGATGTTTATTTCAAACCGATATGCAGGTTACACAATGCGCACGGCATCTACTCAGTAGGATGTAGGACCACCGCGAGCGGCGATGCACGCAGAAACACGTCGAGGTACAGAGTCAATAAGAGTGCGGATGGTGTCCTGAGGGATGGTTCTAAATTCTCTGTCAACCATTCGCCACAGTTGGTCGTCCGTACGAGGCTGGGGCAGAGTTTGCAAACGGCGTCCAATGAGATCCCACACGTGTTCGATTGGTGAGAGATCCGGAGAGTACGCTGGCCACGGAAGCATCTGTACACCTCGTAGAGCCTGTTGGGAGATGCGAACAGTGTGTGGGCGGGCATTATCCTGCCGAAACAGAGCATTGGGCAGCCCCTGAAGGCACGGGAGTGCCACCGGCCGCAGCACATGCTGCACGTAGCGGTGGGCATTTAACGTGCCTTGAATACGCACTAGAGGTGACGTGGAATCATACGCAATAGCGCCCCAAACCATGATGCCGCGTTGTCTAGCGGTAGGGCGCTCCACAGTTACTGCCGGATTTGACCTTTCTCCACGCCGACGCCACACTCGTCTGCGGTGACTATCACTGACAGAACAGAAGCGTGACTCATCGGAGAACACGACGTTCCGCCATTCCCTCATCCAAGTCGCTCTAGCCCGGCACCATGCCAGGCGTGCACGTCTATGCTGTGGAGTCAATGGTAGTCTTCTGAGCGGACGCCGGGAGTGCAGGCCTCCTTCAACCAATCGACGGGAAATTGTTCTGGTCGATACTGGAACAGCCAGGGTGTCTTGCACATGCTGAAGAATGGCGGTTGACGTGGCGTGCGGGGCTGCCACCGCTTGGCGGCGGATGCGCCGATCCTCGCGTGCTGACGTCACTCGGGCTGCGCCTGGACCCCTCGCACGTGCCACATGTCCCTGCGCCAACCATCTTCGCCACAGGCGCTGCACCGTGGACACATCCCAATGGGTATCGGCTGCGATTTGACGAAGCGACCAACCTGCCCTTCTCAGCCCGATCACCATACCCCTCGTAAAGTCGTCTGTCTGCTGGAAATGCCTCCGTTGACGGCGGCCTGGCATTCTTAGCTATACACGTGTCATGTGGCACACGACAACACGTTCTACAATGACTGTCGGCTGAGAAATCACGGTACGAAGTGGGCCATTCGCCAACGCCGTGTCCCATTTATCGTTCGCTACGTGCGCAGCACAGCGGCGCATTTCACATCATGAGCATACCTCAGTGACGTCAGTCTACCCTGCAATTGGCATAAAGTTCTGACCACTCCTTCTTGGTGTAGCATTTGCTCTGTCAGTCAGTGTATAAAGGTAATTCCATCAACCATTATGGAGAGAATATTACATAAATTTGAAACAGGTTGCACACTCAAACTTTTGAATGGAGAGACAGTACCGGTAGTTATTGAAACAGCTGGAATTGAGGCGACTATATTTCGTCTGTTTAATATTCCTCTGGAATTGCCGAACGAAAAAATCAGGAATTATTTCACGAAATACGGTAATGTTAAAGACATTTATGATGAATCGTGGTCTCAGCACTACCGTCTACCAGTTCCCAATGGTATCCGACAAATAAAAATTCAGTTAAAACATAAAATTCCATCCTTCGTAACCATAGAGGGGTACAGGGGACAAGTCACATATGAGGGGATAGGAAAAAACCTGTGCTATATGCAACGCCCCGGATCACCTGCGTACTGACTGTCCCCGCCGTGCGGGCAATGTTTTGACACAGCCGACATCACTTGCCACATTATTTCGCCCCTATGTACCCACAAAAACAGCAACCACTCTCTAGTCTGACTTAAAATTGACGAGTGGAGCCTTTCCTCCACTCGTAAACAGGTCTAACACAGATGACCTCGCCACACTGGACTCCCAACCGCAACCTGTTGTAAACACCTTACTTGCTGGGGAACAACTTGACCCTGAGAGCGTAACAGCTGTTCATGTGTCAACAGATGATATGCACACGCTCACCACATCAGAGCCGGCTCCAAGCCACGTAACACAACACACTACAGGCCAACACATGGATGTTACAGAGCAACCAGATTCACAACTGAAAGCAGATCAGTCCAAAATACAGGATGATCCCGTTAATACTGAAAATACTGCCCAGTTAAGTAAAGAGCACATCGCACACAAGAAAATTGGCGGAGGAAGTTAACATCCCCACGATCGATACACCAGCTGATACATCAGAAGATTCTGATAGCTCTCTAACAACCAAAGCACGTAAATGCCAATCGCAGCAAGTTAGTCCTAAAGACCCGTGGTTGTTTAAGGGAAACCCAACTTCCAGGAATCGAAATAAATCTAGTTCCACCAAAAGCCATTCGAACAAGGACACGCAGGCATTGCAGCGTAAAGAGAAGATCGGTAATTGAAGAACTGGATACAACTCATAGTTGCCAATTTACAGATTAATCTCCTTTCAACTCATCACGGTCACACTATGTTTCGGATCTACCGCTTGTTCATACTCTTTAGTCTCCTAGCCATTGTGTTTAAGCACCAGCACTCCACCAAGACCGATTCACCATGTCATCCTGATCTTACCCATGCCCAGAGCACACGTGACAAATACTTTCCAGAGATGATTCTGCGTACCGTTGCTACGGCAAGCATCTGTGGCACTTTGAGTATCACGAAGTGGGCACTCATTAAGAAGTATATTAGAGACAATGACATTGATATTTTATTTCTCCAAGAAGTGTTTACCTACAATTTAGATATATTAAGCCCATACGAATTCTATGTTAACTTAGGAGAGGATACTCGCGGAACAGCTACTGTATACAGACCTGGACTTGACATTCATGACTTTGTTGCACATCCAAACGGTAGAGTGCTCTCCGCTCGTTATGAAAAGTTCATACTAAAACTTTGGTTTGTACTTTGGAAGATATTATAGAAGTATTCCACAGATGTGGGCAAAATGCTTCAGAATAGGTTGTGGTATAAGCACAAACATGCATCTAGAAAGAGTTCACAGAACCATGAATTATGAATATTTGGGAGGTGTGCGCATTAAAAGACTTGATAAGAGTATACATGCTCTCTTAGAGTTAGTGCGAGATAAGGAATTTGACAGAATACAGAAATTAATAAAAGGCAAGCACCATAAATATTTTAAAGAGTTTGAAAAGAGGCATGAAACTGCTTTAGCAATGCAGGAAGAAATAATTAATGAAAATGAAAATGAATGGAAAGTGAGCATGTACCATATTGAGAGAAAATTGCTGGAGAACTGTTGTCAGTTGCTCTGTGATAAGTGCAAAGTATGTGTGCATGCATTCTCCAGCAGTTGTCTGAATTATCTTACCAGAACCATGATATGCAAATATGTCCACTACTGTCTTATGCATTTAACACAAAACCTTGTCGGCACCTCTCAATCAATCAATCAATCAATCAATCAATCAATCAATCAATCAATCAATCAATCAATCAATCAATCAATCAATCAATCAATCAATCAATCAATCAATCAATCAATCCCGGTACTGATCTGCATTTAGGGCAGGTCGCTCAGGTAACAGATTGTTTTCCTAGACTTTCCTTAAATTATTGCAAAGGAATTGTAAATTTAATGAACATCTCCCTTGCCAGGTTATTCCAATCCCTAACTCCCCTTCATATAAAAGAATATTTGTGGCCGCACTATGAATGAGTATTTGTTTTGAAGTATAAGGTTGTTTAACAATCTAGAAGACGATATGTTGACACAATCATTATTATTAAAGCACACATTGTTCGAATCCGGCGTTCTTCTTAATTTCCGTTGTAAAAGTGAAAAATGGATATTCAGCAGAGAAAAACTGGTTGCGTCCTTTAATTGAAATTATGGTTGCTGCCTCTTGTTATGCTACTGGTCGGAAGGGGTCACACATTCTTGATATTATCTGATGCACGAGTGTTGATTCTTATGTGTAGGAACGCCTGTTGATAATGTCCCCTTGGCTATTGTGAAGGTGACTAGTTGTTCTGACAGAGCCGGTTCGACTGAGTTTTATCATAGAGATAAGATAGGAATGATAGGAGGGGGAGTTTTCATTCTGGTGAAAGAAGAATTTGTAAGAAAAAGTTAAAAATGACAAACATGAAATTCTAGGTATAAGGCTCATCTCTAAAGACAACAGGCAACTTGATGTCTTTGGAGTGTACAGACCGGCAAAGGATAGCGCTGCCGCAGATTCAGAATTATTTGATAAGATAAATAGCTATGTGGGAAACGATATGGAAAGGAACATGATTGTAGTGGGTGATTTCAATTTACAAAATGCCAAGTGGGAAGGTAATGCGAACGACAGAAAGCACGGCCAACAAATGGCAAATAAGTTAATATGGGAAGGACATCTGATTCAGAAAGTGATGGAACCAACTAGAGGGAAGAATATTCTGGATGTGGTGCTGGTAAAACCAGATGAACTCTGTGGAAATCCGAAGTAATAGATGGTATTAGTGATCATGAAGCTGTTTTTGTGGTAGTTAAAAATAAATGTGAAAGAAAGGAAGGTATTAAAATTAGGACTATTAGCAGTACCATATGGCTGATAAAACAGGCATGAGGTAGTTTGTAAAAAGTGACTATGATCGGTGGAAAATGGTAAATCAAAATGTATACAGACAATGAAATGGGTTTAAAGCATTTGTTTATTAATGTAAAAATAAGTTTGTACCTTTAAACGTAATAAGAAATGGTATAGATACACTATATTATAACAGAGAAGTAAAGAGACTAAGAAGGAGGTGTAGGTTGGAAAGAAATAGAGTTAGAAATGGGGGTGTAAGTAAGGAGAAATTGAAGGAACTTACTAGGAAACTGTATCTTGCAAAGGAGTCAGCTAAGGATAACATGATGGCAAGCATAATTGGCAGCCATACAAAATTTTGGTGTAAAATGGAAGAGTATGTACCTATAGGTACTTTAAGGCAGAAACAAGTTCCAAGAAGGACTTTCCAGGAATCATTAATGAACAAGGGGAGTGTACATTCGAGGATCTTCAAAAGGTCAGCAGTATGTAAATATTGTTGGTTACAATGATAATGTCCAGATAGAGGAGGTTACTAACACTAAAGGAGTATAAAATGTACCTATGACAACAATAACATTTACAGTAAGAAACAAAAGTTGAAAACTAAAAAAGCAGCTGGAATTTGTAAGGTCTTTGGGGATATACTGATATATTGATTATTGTTTGCATGAAGGAGCTATACCAAATGAATGGAAGTTTTTATAGTAGCCCTTGTGTATAAAAGAAAGGGTGATAGACATAAAGCTAAAAATTACAGGCCAGTCAGTTTGACATGCATTGCATGTAAGCTTTGGGAAAGCATTCTTTCTTATTATATTAGACATGTTTGCAAAATTAATAACTGGTTTGTTAGAAGGCAGTTTGTGTTTAGGAAAAGTCTTTCCACTGAAGCCCAACTTGTAATATTCCAGCAAGATATAACAGATATGCTGGATTCAGGAAGTAAAATGGACTCATTTTTGCCAATAGTCTCCCGTGATCTACCATATCAAAAATAAGCGCAATTGAACTAGAAAAAAGAGTGTCTGAATGGGTGGCTATGTTTCTAGAAAATAGAACTCAGAGAATTAGAGGCTTTGTCTGTCCCATTAATAATTCAGAGGGGGTTTCCTCGAGGCAGTATTATTGGACCTTCATGTTTTCTTATATATATTGTACCGAAAACGCCGCTAAGTGAAAGAAGTTCGAAGTATGTGTGTTAAACTTCGCGCGAGGTGGAAGATAGGCAGCCCGCCGAACTCGCTGACGTACTTGACCGTGACGTAGCCACTTCGAGCGAACTCTACACAACCAAGCGTGACCATATATGGTAATGTCCCGGCCCATGTTTAAAAGTCTATTTAGCGTTAAAATGTTGTTTTGACACCACCAACGTGGAGGCCATCGTAATAGATGCAATCTGTCAAATTCTCGAGAAAATCCACCTTGTACTTTGGGAGTTATAGGGGTGGATAATACCCACGTTCTAGATGCTTCGTCACAATCTGGTACCGTATAAAAGGAGGGCGATCCGGACTACAGATTCAATGTGTGTTACTCCACCGTCTCTGCGACACGTGTGTCGGGTGGAGCTCTATAAGTGCGGACCGAACCTATGGTCGGACGAGTCCTTGCATTTAGTGTTCGGTTCCAGCGGAGTTGGAACTATTATTTTCTTCAAGTACCATGTTCGGACTTGTGTTTCAGTGACTAACTGAAGAAACTTAGAATTTCTCTCGTGAGTGTCGTAACTTTTCCAAGTGCTACATTTGAACTCGGATATCGTAAACAGACTTTGGGAACGGAATTTTTCCGAGTGTCTCATTTGAACTTGTGTCTTGCGACAAGCTGCGGAACATAAAACTTTTCTTGTGAATGTTGCAATTTTCCAAGTACCACATTGAACTTGTATTTCGTGACAGACTGTGGAAACATGAAATTTTTTTCGAGTGCTGCATCTGAACTTGTGTTTAAACTTGTGCCATCGTAACAGACTGTGGAAATATAGAGTACCCATACCATATCTGAGTCTGTGCTTTCCTCTCGTGAAGTTCCGAGGGAACATAGAAATTTTCAGTGTCATAATTGAACTTTTAATTTATACTTCGTAATCATTTTCTATGGACAGTGTTAGACTCTTTCCAAGTGCAGTTTTACTTCGGTGATCACTTAATGACGTTGCTTAACAGTCTTCAGGTACACGTAATTTTGTTCATCGACGGAATATGATATTTCCGAGTACCATTTAATTTGCTTACTTTATTACCAACGTACCGATGTGTCCTGAACTTTCATAAACTGTGCATCTTGTGCTTAATATTGTGTTCTAATCATAAACTGATGAGATCAGTGAGTTAGGAACTGTGATGACAATGATTAGTGACCCAATAGAACATTCCAGTCTGCCATGCCAATGTTAGCAAACTTATGCCGTGTACTTGATTGACATTACAAATTATACGTTATTTTCCTAAATATAAATTCAGCTGACACCTAACACATGGTCAGATATTCAATTCAATCGTCTTATTTTCAAGTGATAATTTATTAACATTTGTGATTCAGCGAGGTGTTTGAATCAAGATTCTAGAGTCAATTTTATTAACATTTGACATATTCCATTTGCAATGAGTGAACGCAACATTTAAAGGTTGATTTATGTAACAGTGCTACAAGTAAGTTGAATGCCATACGGGGGACTTGTGTGTGAATCACGCCTCACCTTTCATCAACATTGTCGTGTGAGCTCGAATTCCGCAACGTGTGCACCTAGAGGCTCGAGAACTCCCAGATCCTCGAGAACTTCGAGAAATTCTAGAACTTCGGGAAATTCTAGAACGTCGAGAACACATCCAGGACGAGCATGGTTCCTGTCCAGGCCGTGCCCAGCAACCATCCCGGAGTCCGGAGATTCCAGCCTGCTACGACGCGTCAACTCAACTTGTATGAAAGGTGATATAAATTTGTTTTCAATGAACAATAAAATCAGATTATCAAAAAATCTAAGTTCAATGAACTAATACCCCTCTCTGTACCAACTCCTATGTTTTCATGCCACACCCTTCGAGATAGCCCAGGCTCTTCAAGCTCGTGTCAGCGCCCCAAAGACAGACATTTTTTCCCGGTACAATATATCAATGACATGTGTAAGAAGTAGAATCAGAGATAAGGCTTTTTGCAGATGATCTTATTCTGTACAGGGTAATACAGAAGTTACAAGATGGTGAGCAAATGCAAAATGACCTCGATAATGTTGTGAGGTGGACAGTAGGCAATGGTATGATTATAAACTGGGTTAAAAGTCAGGTTGTGAGTTTCATAAATAGGGAAAGTCCTCTCAGTTTTAGTTACTGCGTTGATGGGGTGCAAGTACCTTTTCGAGATCATTGTAAGTACCTAGGTGTTCATATAAGGAAAGATCTTCATTGGGGTAATCACATAAACATGATTGTATACAAAGGGTACAGATCTCTGCACATGGTTATGAGGGTATTTAGGGATTGTAGTAAGGATGTAAAGGAGAGGGCATATAAGTCTCTGGTAGGACCCCAACTAGAGTATGTTTCCAGTGTATGGAACCCTCACCAGGATTACTTGATTCAAGAACTGAAAAAAATCCAAAGAAAAGCAGCTCGATTTGTTCTGGGTGATTTCCGGCAAAACAATAGCGTTACAAACATGTTGCACAGTTTAGGCTGGGAAGACTTTGGAGAAAGGTGTCGTGGAATGACATCAGTAGACGAATTTGAGTGGTGTCTTTAAAAGTAAGGAAGATCACAGTATGAAGATAAAGTTGGAATTCAAGAGGACAAATTGGGGCAAATATTCGTTTATAGGAAGGGGACTTAGGGATTGGAATAAATTACCAAGGGAGATGTTCAATAAATTTCCAATTTCTTTGAAATCATTTAAAAAAAGGCTAGGAAAACAACGGATAGCGAATTTGCCACCTGGGTGACTGCCCGAAATGCAGATCAGTAGTGAGTGATTGGAAAAAAATTAGGGTAGCCTTCTTGGCTCAGGGGGTAGTTTGATGGCCTCTTCTATTATATGACAATTACCATGTCTTGATTAGGCATTATGTACTACACAGAAGGGAATAAAGGCTTTTTGCTTGCTAGTGGCTTTACGTCTCACCAACACAGATAGGTCTTATGGTGATGACAAGAATATTGGCATAGGTGTAAAAGTCGGTAGTCTATGGTTATAAACTTAGAATATTTTTTTTGCTAGAGGCTTTACGTCGCACCGACACAGAGAGGTCTTATGGCGACGATGGGACAGGAAATGCCTAGGAGTTGGAAGGAAGCGGCCGTGGCCTTAATTAAGGTACAGCCCCAGCATTTGCCTGGTGTGAAAATGGGAAACCACGGAAAACCATTTTCCGGGCTGCCGATAGTGGGATTCGAACCTACTATCTCCCGGATGCAAACTTAGAATAAAAGTCACTCTGCACTACATTTGCGTATTTTGTAGAACACTGGAATGATTTGCTGCAGTGGAAGTTGTGTAAATTTATTAAGTGGTACGAGGGCTGGAACGGGGTCCACTCAGCCTCGGAAGGTTAACTGAGTAGAGGACTTGGCGAATTGGCCGTGTGGTTAGGGGCACGCAGCTGTGAGCTTTCATCCGGGAGATAGTGGGTTCGAATCCCACTGTCGGCAGCCCTGAAGATGGTTTTCCGTGGTTTCCCATGTTCACACCAGGCAAATGCTGGGACTGTACCTTAATTAAGGCCACGACTGCTTCCTTCCAACTCCTAGGTCTTTCCTATCCCATCTTCGCTATAAGACCTATCTGCGTCGGTACGACGTAAAGCCACTAGCAAAAAACTGAGTAGAGGTGGGTTCGATTCCCACCTCAGCCATCCTGGAGGTTTCCGTTGCCTTTCCTCTTCCTTGTCTATCCCTTCCAATGTTCCCAACCCCCAGCAACGCTCCTGTTCAACATGGGAGGTGAGGCCACCTGGGCGAGGTACTGGTCGTCCTCCCTATTTGTATCCCCCGACCAGAGTCTTAAGCTCCAGGACACTGCCCTTGAGGCGTTGTGGTGGTGGTGGTTATTGTTTTAAGAGGAAGTACAACTAGGCAACCATCCTCTATATAACACTAATTAGAGGGAAAAAATGGAAGGGGTCCGACACTTCGAAAAATGAAGGTATCGGCCAAAGGAAGAAACGGGCCACGAAGGGCGTGAAAATGAAAGACTCCCTAGCACTCGCAAACCTAATAGCGTCGGGGTCGGAAAATAGCTAGAGTTGAGCAAGAGAGGTCGGATAGAATAGTTGAAAGAGAGGAGCCTGGCACAAGTAAGTGGAAGCATTTACAGGACTCATCTAAGTGCCCCGTTGTCGTCAACCCACGCTCCAAAGGTCAGAGCCCCTGGGGCGCCTTTTAGTCGCCTCTTACGACAGGCGAGGGATACCGTGTGTGTTATTCTACCACCCCCACCCACAGGGGGATGTCCTTGAGGCGGTAGAGGTGGGATCCCTCGCTGGGTCTGAGGGAAAAACCGAACCTGGAGGGTAAAGAAATAAAGAAGAGGAAGAAGAGGAGTAACCGGAGCAGAGGCTCCTCCATCGGGGTAACACTTCTTCCTATTCTTCAGATGTTTCACTGAAAACTTCACAGGAAGTAAAGAAGACGACTATGTAGCAGTCTTTGTTATTGTTATGGTCCGAAGCTTGGAACTAGTGTGTACTTGTGTCAGAACTGAAGTGGAGATTCGATAGGATTGGGTTTAATGTATCGATCATGCATAACAGAAAGATATCCAAAGATATGTCACTCCTGTCTTTATGTATTCATTTCGAATAACCAACAATGATTTAATTACCTCTGTCATTCATTAACCACATCCCCAGAGGAATGTGGCAAGCTTCAGCAGCCGGCGCAATTCCTATCCTCGCCGTTAGATGGGAACTTCATCCATTCCATTCCTGACCCATGACTGGCAACAGGCTGGGGAAATTTTTCATTCTAAATCTTTAAGCAAGGCGTTGAAATGCTTACTGCGATGCCAGAATATGTGAGCAGTGAGATTGCCAGTGGAGTGGGGAGCTTGCCTGCAGCAATTTCTGAAGTCAATGACAGAACGGGATAGTGAAGAATTTATCTGGACGTCAACTCCGACTAATGAAATGTCCAAGTGACGCAAGAGATCTTTGAACAGATAGAGCTTCCAAAGTGAATGCATGTATATAAATTGGTAAAACATTCGGTACCCACTGGGCGAAACGCAGGTTAGAGATCGAACATGTCGCGGACGCCACCTTTAAATCAATATAAAATATTGTTCAAATATGCTATATTCAGCATATTCTAATATTTTCATTTAACTTACTTCAACAGATTCTACACGTTTTTAACACCGCAGAAAGACCTTACATGGATATTTCCTCCCTGTCAACATTATTAGGAATTATGCATATACATAGCCTCAGATTTTATTAACAACTTTCATTATTACAAATAATAAATACGTACAGCAAGAAGCCTATATAATCAATACTATCGATGAACATGAGCGTACGAGTTCGGTAAAATATATATATGGTAATAATAAGACAGAGGATAAAATACAATGGAAGGCTTAATCTATCTGCAATGTCACCATCGTCAGCGGTTTTATAAATGGGAACATAATACGCTTTTTGCCGGCTATTGCAGCCATTCCAATAGTTTAGTTGAATGACGACAGATGGCACATACAAACCACGCCTTTAGCGCTCAGATGGATATTTCTGAAATGGAGATTTCTTACAAGCATTCTCTTTGCTTACAAGGCGTGCAGTAAGGAATCCAGCTGGCCAAGTGTTGGGCTCGTATACGCATCTCCCTCTACTATGAGCGTTGCCTACGAGATTTTTTTTTTATTTTATTAATTTATTGGCTTTAGGTGCCAGACCAAACAGCCAGCTAGATATACATTAGATAACAAAGCATATACATTAAATATACACTTAGAATACATATACACCTATGAATCTTCCATAGTATTATAATGGTATTACGTTCCGAGCCCGTACAGAATGCGCGCACACACATACGAAGAGAAAAAAAATAGAACAAACTGGGACACTGCAACTGTATTATGTTTACGTAGTTTTTCTGAAGTAGTATCACATCAAACTTTATAATCTTAAATCGGTATCTTTTAAGAATATGGCGATTGCATTATACGCTTCTGGTTGTTGGGATGATAAAATGCACTGGATGTTGAGTGGTAGTTGGAAGTTCAATGAAAGTAAAGTTGTTATAAATTTTTCCTGCTGTACATTATAAAGATGGCACGAGAAGAAGATGTGGTTGAGGTCAGCGATTGCTTGGCGGTCACAGGAACAGTAGGGCGAGTTTAGGACTCCTATCCGATAGAGATGATTTGCAAAACTGCCGTGGTTGAACCTCATGCGAATAAGAGAAGTGATGTATCGGCGACAAGCATTCCATTTGGAGAACCAAGGTGAGTGAGGAGGGTATGGTTGGACTGCAGCGTATTGTTTTCCCCGTTGCCCTTTTGTAATATACCATTCTTCTTCAATTTGCGTCCGGGAACGCTGCTTGATACGTGGCACGTAGTCTCGAATAGACACTGGTGAATCTAGCCGTTCGCCCAAATGCGTTGCTGCTCTAGCGAGCCGGTCAACATACTCGTTGTGTTTGATACCTTTATGACTTGGTATCCAAAGAAAGTGTACAGCAATATTGAGACGAGTAAGTTGTCGAATTCTCTGAATGATCTGAATTTGATGAACCGTTAGTTTGTATGTGGCAGGTGACTGTAAAGTCTTCAAGACACTGAGAGAGTCAGTAATTATAAGAACTGCAGAAGGTTTAACTCTTAAACTGTATGCTAGAGCTTCGGAAATAGCGACAGCTTCTGCTGTAAAAATAGACCAGTCATTTGGTAAAGTGAATAAACGAGATTCTTCAGTTGCGGGACAGTAAAAAGCGCATCCCACTGCAGGTGGTGAGGGTATTTTTGAGCCATCAGTGAAGATTTGAAGAGCATTGGGCCACTGTCTTTGAGTATATTCCACAAAGTAAGACTGAACTGTGGTTAGAGGAAGTAAGTCTGTTGTAAAAAGATGTACTGGAACAGAAAACAATAAGTAGGAGTACGGAATCTCAAAAGCAAGGCAAGACTTGTGGGGTGTTGACGATGGAAGTATGGGGCGTAGAAACTGAAGACTGTTCAGAAGGCATATATTTTTCATCCATTTTCGGTGTCCGTGTTCTCTCATAACTGTTTCTAAATCATCCAGACTGCTGCAGATTGGTGGTTCATTGTTGTACATCCTGGATAATACAAATTTGTCTGCTAAATATTGTCGACGTACAGCAAGAGGAGGTTCGACGCACTCTAGTAACAACGCATTTGTTGGGGTCGAAGCCATTGCTCCAATGCAGGTTCTGACACAGCTATATTGTATTCTGTCCAGCTTGCGCAAAGCGATTTTGCTTCCGTTATGATAAAACATACTCCCATAATCCATTTTGGATCGGATCAAACTGCGATATAGGAGAAGGAGAACACAGGGATCAGCCCCCCACCATGTTCGGGTGAGAGCACGAAGAATATTCATAGATCTTTCCAGTTTTGGTGTAAGCTCAGATATATGTGGCGACCATGTCAGTCGAGTGTCATATGTGAGACCTAAAAACCTTGCCTGAGGTTTGACTCTGATGTTGTATGGACCCAAGTTCAAGGTTAAGGGTAGGACTCTCAGGTATTTTCGCGTAAATATCACTACTTGAGACTTGGAAGGCGATAGGGATAAATTATTTTCAAGAAGCCAATGGTCTAATTGATATACAGCTAAAGCCATGTGGGCTTCTACAGTCTGGAGAGAGCTTGCACTAGTATATACACACACATCGTCAGCATATTGTAATATTTTAATCCTGGGTGAAAATATGGTCTCTAGATCACTGGTGTAAATGGTGTAGAGCAGGGGACTAAGCACAGCACCTTGAGGCAGACCTTGTGAGACTTTCCGTGGGCCAAGTAGTTTGTCATGATAACGCACATATATCCATCTGGTGTGTAGAAGATTGTAAATGCCCTTGATGAGCGGATGAGGAAGGCCGAGGTCCATCAATTTAGATAATAATCTTGAGATATCAACATTGTCGTATGCAGCAGAAATATCCAGAAAAAGGGCAAGCATATAACTGTTCGAAGCAAATGTCTTATATATGTCCGTAGTGAGCAGTGCATGACTATCATAGGTACTTCTTCCTTTTCGAAAACCATTCTGAGTTCGTGGTAGAAGATTGTGAAATTCTAGCCACCATTCGAGTCGAAGTTTAATCATACGCTCGAGAGTTTTCAGTATACATGAAGACAAGGCGATAGGACGGTAAGCGTTCGGATCCTCAGGTTCTTTTCCGAATTTGAAGATGGGTATCACAATCTGTGTTAGCCAGGATAATGGAAATTCTCCTCGAGACCATATTTCGTTTATGATCCGAAGCAGCCACTGTAGAGCATGGATTGATAAATGGGCCAGCATCGGGTAACAAATATTATCAAAACCTGGTGCAGTACTGGAGGACTGTTTTATTGCATTGTGCAGCTCAGCCAATGTGAAGGGAGAGCATAAAAAATGAGTACTCGGGTTCGTGTTGAACTGAAGGGGTTGAGAATCAACAAACGGTGGAGCTATTTTGTCAAAGAATCCCTCTATACAGGCTGGTGAGATCGTATGGGATCGTGGACTATGATCTTTGTGGCGGAAGGCTTTGATTTTGTTCCAGACGTCGGAGATGTTGGCATTCCTATCTAATGATGCACAGAATTCCTTCCAGCTGTGTCTTTTCCTTTCTTTCAAAAATCTCCTTACTTGAGCTGTAGTGTGCAGACATTGCTGGTACCTCTCAAAAGTGGGTTGTTCCCGGTATTGCCGAAGCGCTGTCCGTCGTCGTGCAACAGCTCGAGAGCAGTCTGGGGTCCACCAGACAGCTGGTTTTCCCTTGTGTATAGATCCAACTTTCTTCAGGGGAATCGACTCGGATGCAGCTTTCTCCATAGCGGAGATATAGAGGT